>NW_010320995.1:0-23762 GCF_000700745.2 Antrostomus carolinensis | reverse complement strand
GCACAGACTCTCCTTGCCTCCTCCCTTAAGCCTCTCAGTCTTCCATTAAATCCATTTCTCCACTGAGACTGGATGAGCTTTCCCCCCACACCCATCCCTTCCCCCCTCCCCAGCCTGGCAGCTGCTGAATTTTCCACCCCAGGCCGAGAGGCAAAGCCCAAAGCATTCTTGGAGGGTCACTTGGCAGAGTCCTCTCCCCGCCAGCGCCGCGAGATCCACCCGGCACCACGCTTCGTACGCGAAGCCAAAACGTGAGCACATTCCCAACGAGAGAAAATAAAAACCAAACCAACCAACCGAGGAACCGCGGCCCGTCCGGAAGGATCAGGCGTGAAGGGTGAAGTGCGCAAACAGCTGTACATCGGTGGGGGGTGTGGACACAGAAGCTCACGGCAGGTCCATCCTGCTAAGAGATCTTGCAGTTGTTGCGTGAGCAGTTCTGTGGGGGGCTCTGGGGCGGCCGGATTGATTTGGATCTCTTCAAGCTGTTCCCTTTGCTGCTGCTGCCACCCCCGCTGCTGGCCAAGGAGTAGGAGCGGCCGTGCATCATCACCGCGTTCATCCCGTTGGCCATCGAGAAGGATTTCAGGTGACTCTTGATGGTGACGGGCAATGGCAGCTTGTCGATGAGGTGGACTGGGGTGCAGGAAACGATGGCTCGGCAGCACAGGTCCTGTAAGCTGAACACTGGTGGGAGAAAAGACCAGACAGTCAAGGGCCAAGAGAGTTCCAGGGCTGCCTTCTCCCTACACCTGTTCCTCATGCTGCACACACAGTTCCTGCTCCTTTGAGGAGAGGAGCCAATAACGACTGTACAGGAGCCTTGAACGGGGAGCAGATTAACAGGACAAAAGCTTGGGAGACCCCAGGTGAGCTCTGCTGTTGGAGGTTAGTGCTCTGTGGGACACCAGCTTTGGTGTCATGTGGGGCTTCGGCACAGCCACCTCTCCTCCCTGCACAGCGCCCGGGGCAGGTAGTGCCTTGCTCATGTCCCTGCCAGGCACTTGGCTTCTCAGGCCATCATTTGGCAACCAGAAGGACATGCCTAAGGAAGGAGGCAAAAAGGTCAGCATGCCCTGGAGCAGGACAGTCTCACATGGGGACACTGTGGCCACAGGGCCAGCTCTCTGCAGCAACAGAGATCCGACCAAACCAGCAGATTCTGCCTTTTCAGGCTTCCCAGCGTCCTCTCAGCTCAGCGTACACCATGAGAGGCTGCTTTGGGAAGTCTGCTCAGAGGGCATCTCCCAGCAAGCAGCCACACGAGGGCACGATTTCACCTCCAGCTCTTCCCAAGCAGGGAGCCAGCAGTTCCAAGTCCTGCCTCTGGAAGAGGTTCAGGACAGGTCTGCAAACGCAGATCAGAATCACAGAATCCCAGAATTGCCTCGACTGGAAAAGCCCTTCAAGATCATCGAGTCCAATCATGAACCCAACACTGACCAGTCCCCTATGACTAACCCATGTCCCTCAGCACTATGTCTACACAACTCTTCAATCCCTCCAGGGATGGGGACTCCACCACTGCCCTGGGCAACCCCTTCCAATGCCTCAGAACCCTTTCAGCAAAGAAATTCTTCCTCACATCCCATCTCAACTGCCCTGGCCACAACTGGAGCCCATTTCCTCTTGTCCTGTCCCTTGCTCCTTGGTTGAACAGACCCACCCCCACCTCTCTCCACCCTCCTTTCAGGGAGTTGGACAGAGTGATAGGGTTCCTGCTGCCATCCCCACATGAGCTGGACACAGCAGCATGGCAGCCAGGTCAGGGGCAGGAGCCCTGGCAGATAATTTGGTGACTGAGGCTGGAGGATTCTCCCTCCCTCATGAGCAGGAGCTGAGGATATGGATGAAGGCAGGTCACCCCTGGAGCATGAATCTCCTGCTGCTCAGACTGCCAGTGGGGCACACAGCAACCTCCAGCCAGGAATGTGGGACCTCAGACTTTCCTTCAAACTCAAGAGGCTGAGATGTAACGCAGACTCTGCTCACAGTCTGCCACGCTGCAGCACACGTGCCTGGCTACACGGAATATCCCAGCCCAGTGCTGCGTGCCAACAGTCCCTTCAGCTCCTTGGGCTCATTTTGCCTCCACATCTCCCCAGAACAGGAGACACAGGCTCAGGCAGAGAGTAAAGGACAGAGATACTCACGCTTGGATGTATCCCACAGAACCCTGTGACTGAAGTACTTTCAAGTTGTGAGCTTAATCCCCCTCAGCCTCACCCATAGTGAGTGGAGAGGAGTAGGATGCCCCAGAGCAATTCAGATCCTAGACATGCCTGCCCTCTGGAGCTGCCCATCCCTCACTGCTGCCTGCTGGGTTCCCGTGCTAGTACAGGCAGATTCTCGTGGCTCAGATTCAGCTTGTCTGACCCCAGGCATTTCTCCATCTCAGGTGCTTTCAGATCCCACAATTACTAATCAACACACCTCCCACCTAGGCAGTCAGTCCTACCCTCTGTTTCAGCCCAGCCAGCTCTCATGCCTTCTCCACACGGAACATCTCCCTGACTACGAACCTCTGTTGGGTCTCCAGATCTTCTCCATGCCGTGCCGCATGAGGACAATACGGGATAACTCTGTGAAGGACTCGATGACGTTGAAGTTGCACAGGGGGCTGACCTCGAAAAACGTCATGCAGTTCTTCTCCGCGTAAGCCCGGGCCTGCTCCGTGGGCACCTGCCGCTTGAAGGCCAGGTGAAGCCTGTTTCCCACCAGGATCCGAGGAACACCTGGGGCATGCTTAAAAGAAAGAAAGAAAGGAAAACAAAATAATAATAAAAATAAATCATGGCTTGGCTTCAGTAAGGGCAGCCAAACCCAGGATTCTGCTTAGTTGCAATCGCAGTGAAGAGCAAAGAAATAGAAACTGCTCTGTGACCAAGAGGGACTGCCAAAATCAGAACTGCCTCGTGAGGAAGACTCAGTTATCCTCACTACAGTCCATTTTAGAGGGAATCACAGAATCACAGGATGTCAGGGATGGGAAGGGACCTCGAAAGATCATCCAGTCCAATCCCCCTGCCAGAGCAGGAACCTAAATGAGATCACACAGGAAGGCGTCCAGGCAGGTCTTGAATGTCTCCAGAGAAGGAGACTCCACACCCTCCCTGGGCAGCCTGTCCCAGGGCTCTGGCACCCTCACTGGAAAGAAGTTTCTTCTCAAGTTGAAGCAGAACCTCCTGTGTTCCAGCTCACACCCATTGCCCCTTGTCCTACCATTGGGCATCACTGAGAAGAGCCTGGCTCCATCCTCCTGACATTCGCCCTTTACATATTTATAAACATTAATGAGGTCACCCCTCAGTCTCCTCTTCTCCAAGCTAAAGAGCCCCAGCTCCCTCAGCCTTTCCTCAGCAGGGAGATGCTCCACTCCCTTCATCATCTTGGTGGCTCTGTGCTGGACTCTCTCCAGCAGTTCCCTGTCCTTCCTGAACTGTGGGGCCCAGAACTGGACACAGTATTCCAGATGTGGCCTTGCCTATTCCCAAGCTCTTTCCTAATACTCTGGCTTTATACAGAAGTAGAGGGCAGACACTCATCCCCTTGCTCTGCTTATGAGCAGACTGCCATCATCTCCTCTCTGTAGCAGAGCCAGTCTTGTCCCCAGATCAGAGGTGGCACCTCAGGCGATACCTCCCCAAATTTTTGACCACTGCACGTGTTCTTCCACCCAACTTACCTCATCTATTTCCTTTATCCATCGATCTATCCCATCGAATGACCAGCGATTAGTGATGTCATACACCAAGAGAATTCCCTGGTGGAAGAAAATCAGGAGCAATCAAGAAGTTTCATAGTAGGCAAACTGAAAGGGAGACACAGCTGAAGGACCACCTGCATATGCAGAAACCCAAAGGACAGAACATGGCTCCAGCTGCACTACTCGTGTGCTTGCTAGGGCAAAAACTGAGATCACACATCTGTACTAATTCAGTTCCAGACTATTAGGGAAGGTTTTACTCCTGTTTTGGCTTGAACATCTCCCAGATCTTTCCAAAGCAGCAGTCTCTATAAATGAGGAACTGTCTCGGTGACTGTGGATCTGGAGGAGCAAGGCTGTGTGAAACACACCCTCCTCCTGTCACAAATCTGATAAAAACTCACTGATGCAGAAACAGCCTTTTTCTTTTCCCCTTATGTGGAACAGCTGCATTTGGTGGTAGGACGGTAGCAGAAGATGACAAAGTTAATAAAGCACATCCATCCTCAGCATGTTCTTCTCCAGAACCTGTCTCGTTCTGTTCCTCAGCTGGCAGGGAAGAAGTGGAGTGATGCCAATAAGCAACACAGCATCTCTGCAGGACTAGAATCACGCTGGGCTTTGCTGAAGGCAGCCAACGTTGTCCATTGTCACTGCTGCACCGGCAGAGAACAAACACAGGACAGTGATGCTGGCAAACCCCAGAGGGTCAGATCAAAGGTCCTGTTGTAGGACCTTCCTCCTGCCCTTTCTTCTGGAAAAGAGGCACCTACTGCATCCCCAGACCCATATCCATCTTCCCTGAACACCACTCACATCCATGACTCCTGCCCAGTCACCTCTCCGGGTGCAGCACAATGATGCCAGCAACCAGGACAGGTCCAGCTCAAGGCAGGGAAGTCTGTGCCTGCAGCTGTGATGACATGGAGCAGCACCTCAGAGGGTCTTCACCCTCGCCCTGAGCCTGGCTAGCAGAACTCAGGACCACGACCAGACTGCTGGCCACCACTCAGGTCTGCAGCAACTCCTCCCAAGTGAGCTTTTCTTGAATCACAGTATTTCTGAGGACAGATCCAAGGAAAGTAGGCTACACACGGCCCTGCAGGCACACGAGTCAACATCAGCATCAGGAGCTGCCCCTCAGTGCCGGGTGGGCACACACAGCACTTAGAGAATTGTCTTAAGCAGCAGCCTCTCTGCGACTCGCCCGTTATTTTTCTGACTTGGTGTCACTCTCTTCTGTGCAATCAAGGACATTTCAAGTGACAACAGCCACTTCACAGTTACTTCACAGAATCGCAGTTGAAGATGCCCTGAAATGGGAACTGTGGAGGAACAGATGATCCCGCACTGTGAGAGGAGACAGCCCAGCTGGGAACGCAGCGCTGGATGAAAGGTAAAGCAGACTAAGCTAAGGGCAAACCAAACCAGCCCGAGCTAGACTCCAGGATAACAGCATTTAGCAGCAAGCTCAGCAGAACCAGTCTCCTGTGAATCAGGGGTATCCTCCAGGAACAGCCATCCCTACGGCAAGTCCCCAGCGCAAGCAAAAGAGATCTGAAGGTGGCAAAGGAAAGGCTCAGCTGGCGGCCCAGGAGATGCCGAGATACAGTGCAGTGAAGGAAGAGCTGCCACAGTGTCTAACATCTGTCCTGGTACAAGTCAGAGACCACCAAGCACCCTCATGTACCAAGGGAGTTGCTCCTTCATTCATGGAAATGGAAGATCTGCTACTCAGATGGGAAACACAAACGACCCAGCCCCCCTGAAACAGCCTCACAATATTGGCTGCTGCCAAAGCCCGTGAACTGGGAGAAGCCTGTACAGAAGCCATGGGTGTGATGTACCTCAAGCTTATGAAAAAAATAACCACCAGCATGAGATCTGGAGCACAGGGGAATGATAAACACCAGGGCATCCGAGCCACAAAGGCACCTGCCTCCTCCTCATAGAATCCCAGACTGGTCTGGGGGGGAAGGGACCTTAAAGCTCACCCAGTCCCAACCCCCCTGCCAGCAGCAGGGACACCTTCCACTAGACCAGGGTCCTTGAAGCCTCCTAATAAAGCCATGTCTTGAGCTTGCACTTGAAGCAGTGCCCCCACTTGGATGAGCAGCCTTTCTCCAAGCATGCTGGGTGTGCCTCAACATTGTTTGCCTTTCCCTCAAAGCTCTCAGAATAAGCAGCTCTCCCAAAGTCCCCCCTGCCCTTTTATCATTTTTAAAAGTCTTGGTCAGGACAATTCTGATTCTTGAGCTTTAGCCCCAACCTCACTGAGCAGCACTTCAACCCCAGACAGCCACTCTGCAGGCAAAGCCTGTTTGTTCTGTCCTCCTTGGCCCTCCAACGTCTACACCTCCGCGTTTGTACCAAAGGCTCAGATGTAGGAAAAGAAGTGGAGAGGGTACAAAAGGCAAGTCATGCGTGGTGGGTGGCTTTTCATGTTTGACAGCCCAACAGGAAGAGTGAGTCCTTCAAAGTTTGGGTTTGAGGTTGTTCTGAGGGACCTGACAATGAGATTTCACAACTGCAGAAGCATGTGTGTGGTGGAGGGAGCAGATGCATCTTCAGTTTCCTCCAAGGAAAGTCCAGGGCTTGTGTCTAGAGTCCATAATTTTTTGCAATGTCATTTCTAGAACAGTCAAAAAAACTCCATACTCCAAAAGAATTGGAGGTGGGTTTTGTTTTGGAGAGAAAAGAATCAGTTTCTCTTAGGTTTAGATAGAAAAAAAAAATAAGAAGGAAGTAATAATTTCCCATAATTAAAAAAATCCACAAAACCAAAGATTTTGGTTCTTTTCAAGAACCCAAATCAAGAAGTAACAGGATACAACACATTTTAAGAAAGAGAGAGACAGAGAGAGAGAGAGACAGACTCTGAGCTTCCTTTTCATTTGTGTTAATTTTTTTTTTACTTCAAGCTTCCAAGGCTGCATGTGTGAATGAGTAAGAGTCAGGAAATAACAAAGCAAAATGTTTGATGACCTCCTTCCAAGATAAACTGCCAGCAAGTTAAATAAAATCCATTTATTTTATTTCTGGATTGACAAGTTCCTTTAGCCAAGAGAAACAGACCCAAGACCTAGTTTGTGAAGACTGCTTCTACCAGAAATATGCTCTAGGAAGAGTTTTTAAGCTTGTTGGCAGTTGCAGCCTGGTTCTTCTTTAAATAGGAATAAGGATAAAACATCAGCAAAAAACAAAGCTCCAAGTTCTCAGGAGCAGGGTGGAAGGTCAAGACCATGGTATCTAAATGCAAGAGATGACACAGTGTCTGCCAGCTTACCCTCCAAGTCATAACACAGCTCCGTGCACGCACATGTAGAGTCAAGATTGTCTGGTAGAGCTTCCCAAAGGTCAGAAGAGACCAAGGCCAAGTTGTCCAATGCCTTGCTTCTGTCCCCATCCTCCCCAGCACGGGTATTAAGACCAGCTTTACTGAAACTCAACAGAAGATGGAGTAAGCAGTCTTAAAAACTTCTGGGCAGCTCATGGTGCTGCCAGATATCCTCGTAGTTCTTCCAAGCAGCGCTGGCATGCTCCAGACACCACGTTTCTAGAGCACACATCCCAAACAGACGTTGTCGTTACCATTTTCTCCCCTAGAAAGAACAGCACACAGACATGCACGCAGACAGGGAGCTGGCTCCACTTCTGCAGACAGTTCCAAGTAAGATCTGTTGGGTTTTTAATTTTTTCTAAAGAAAGTCTCCTCTGTAATAACGTGCACAGAATTTCAATTCACTCAACTAGACAAATGAACAGTTTCCCATTTGCAGCCTAAATTGTTCTCCAAGTGCCTAGATGGCTGTCAACACCATAATACCTCCACTCCTCTCCATTTTTAGTTTCACAAAGCACCTTTCTCAGTTACACACCCCAGTTCCCACAGCATGAAGTGAAAAGCTGCACCCTCAGGTCCTCAGATCAAGAATATTCTGGAGGCCTCACCAGCCATCCAACAGCTTTTCTTTTTTTCCTCCTCAACCTGCCTGCAGGTTTCTCTGTGAGGTGGAAGATGACTGGCCTCATCCCCAGACCTGTCTCGGTTCTTTTCACAATTGATTTTCAAAGTTCATTTCCACCCTGTTTTTGGTGCACGCTCCTGGGATTGGCACGACCCTACGCACACCAGCGACAGAAATTCCCACATGAGTACGATGTGTAGTGAACAAAGAACAGAGAGAGCATCTGTTATTGTATCCAGCAGCACATGTGGACACTCACTCTGCCAAAACCCAAACTTGTTTTCAGCTTACACAGACCTGCCCACATAACCAAAGAGGGAAAAAAAAAGCATCACCCCTGTCTCTTGCTGCGGGTTTATACCAGGCTTAGAAGCAATAAGCTTCCAAAGGTGAGAGAGAAGCAGCACACTCAGCCATCAGTGCAAAGCAGACTCCTTCAAAAAGGCTTCTCAGATGCTTTAGGAGCTGCATCTCCAGCCACTCACACAAGTGGGCAAGAACAGAGCCGGGGGGAGCAAGCGCTTGCACGGCTGCCAAAGACTTGAGCTCTGTGCCAGCAGATGACAGGGCGGCCAGGAAAGTGTCACCCGCTGGTATTCTCCTCCGATGGAAAAAAGCTGTTGCTGAAGAAGCCTGGAAGAGCCCCCCAGACTGGATTTCTCTGGCCCCCAGGATGAAATAAACCATAAACAAAAATTCAGTGCTGACGGCAACCAGAACACTTTGTCTCTCCTGCCTGCTCTTTCGGAGCTACGTTTGGTCACAGCTTTCCAGCTGGCACCTCAGACCTTGGCTCGTGGGCAACTACATCCTGCTGCCAAACCATTTCCCAACAGCATAACACATTTATTTATCACTGAGCTTTTGATAAACATTTTGGCAGGAAGGCTGGATTCTTCCAGCAGCTGGACAACCCCACTGAAATAACCTGAGGCAGGTAAGGTATTTGCAGCAACCAAGAAAGCCGTAAGGTAGAGCAGAGCCTACATCTCAGAGTCTGCTGAGCTGCCAAAAAAGCCACCACCTTCCTGCATACTAAGAAGCCCTGAACAGGATAAACAGCAGCTACTCAAATCACCTACCTAAGCAGAACTCAACAACAATGAATAATCATTCTGTCAGGGCTGCAGCTTTGTTGGAAGATGGGAGCATTTTTGAATGTTGATTATGGCTTCTTGTAGATGGTCTGAAACTGTTCATGGAGGACTTTCTGTATCACACTGCCTGGGAAGAGCTGGCAAGCCAGAAACAGTTTAAATCACTGGCACACGAGGACATCAGGAATGTTACCAGCACTGCTTCTTCCTTGCTAGATGAGCAGGCACCACCACAACCCTCTTTCTCCCCTCTGTGATGACTCTTGGGATAGGCTGCATTTGCTCACAGCAGCCCGAAGAGCCACAGCTGCACCCAGCAGTTGAGATCAACATACCAGCTCTGCTGCTGGTGTAATTTCAGACCTTGAAGCCAAGCAGAAAAAGTCAAAGAACAGAAGTCCAAGAGCAAAATGAAAGATTTCTGAAGCAACTTCAAGCGTCACTAAATGCCTTTCACCACATGCTACGCTGCAACAATTAATAGAAAAATCTTTCTGCACCACAGCAAGTTCCAGACTCCCTGAGTTTCTTCTGCAGGTCACAACCCAACTGGGTTTCCACCTCTACCCTCCCTTGGCCCTGCAGTCCCCATGAAGTGGCCTGCACACTGTCCCTGCCCCACCAGTGCCTAGAGGCCAGTGCTCTGCTATCCCAGACACAATTGCTCCTCTTTTGCCCCAAAGTGAGACCCTGAAGCCATGTGGCCAGGACCTGCAGGCCCAACAGACTCTAAGAGGGAAGGGATGATGAAAGCAGCTGCAACAGGAGAGTCAGGGAAACAAGAAGAGAAAAGGAAGGGGGTCCCAGGCACACCAGTACACCACAAGCCTCCACCCTGAGCCAAAGAGTTCATTGCACCCCTCATGGGATCAGAGCAGCACAGACAGATCTGTGATCCTTGCAGCAGATCCTGAGGCAAATGTGGCTGGTCCACCTCGGCTGAAAGAAGGGACTGGTCCTCATTTGAGGCCAGCTCCTCAAGGACAGTGAAGCTATTTTACTTCAGAAGTTTTCAAGAGGAAGAAGCTCCTACCAAACGTGAAAGCCACGTGGCTGTGTACCCAAGCAAGTGCTGTGGAGTCTACACTGGGGAAGGCACTGAGTGCCCAAGAAAAGTCCTTTCACTGGGTGGGACTGGCCTGAAGTCCAGACCAAGCCAAGCACGAGGGTATGCTGTGGGGGAAAGGAAAACTCCTGAGAAGCTCTGCTCCCTATTTGGAAACTGCTTTTCCTCTTTGCAACCTCTCCAGGGTTTACTTCAGAAGATTCAATTCTTGAGACACAATAAGGTGCGTGTGGGAAAATGAGGTGTGCATCCCTCACCTGAAGGCACTTTTCATAGCAAGCATTCTCTTAAGCATTGGCTCTTCAGATAGACTCACGCTGTCCTCAGTCACCCCAGTAAGGGCTGCCAGGCTGCTGGGGCCACCAGCCTCCTGCTCTCACAGCCAACCCATCAAAGTCGTCTTGGGAAACTCAATCTTTAAGCTCCACTAACGGGAAGCTCAGTTCAGTCTCACTCCTCTATCCAGTGAGAACCTCCTGCTCATTTTCAGTGTGCAGGTGCTTGTGGCCAGTTTATAACAAGCC
Source organism: Antrostomus carolinensis (assembly GCF_000700745.2). Classification (NCBI taxonomy): domain Eukaryota; kingdom Metazoa; phylum Chordata; class Aves; order Caprimulgiformes; family Caprimulgidae; genus Antrostomus; species Antrostomus carolinensis. Next base: position 13,401 of record NW_010320995.1, on the reverse strand, counting down.
GTTCTTGTACAAATATCACACTGCACTTCAAACAGAGCTTTCCCCACTCTGGTGTCTCTCTTCTTGGCTGTATTTATTCTTCCTGAGCTTTTGGCTTATTAGGTTAAAAAAAGCTGTTTCTTTTTCCTCCAACTGGATTTCCATCGGAGTTCCTACAGCAGAAGTCTTGAAGTGTGATGATACCAAGAGAGGAGAGCAGACAGCCGAAGCAAAGCAGTCAGTACAGCACGCAGCATTAAATACATCTTGAAGAAATAAGAGAACTTGGAAGCATTTTATCTCTTTTCCTCTGAGATGACACTGAGTTCAGTTGTCTTTACGCTAAGGCTATGCCAGAAGAAGTTAGCTTCTGCATACTGAAAATAACTGGAGGTGTTGAAGCCCATTCCTGCAGTCACACAGGCATTTGTTATTCAAAACAAACAGTCCTCTTGCTTTGGTTAACCATTAAGAGTTTAAATTGAGATACTTTCCTCTTCCATTGAAAGAGGTGGTGAGTTCTTGAAGAGGAGACAGGACCTCTACCCCTGCTCATGCAGGAATATCGCTGTATTGCCACTTGGCAGCCAAGCACCCGGGGCTGAAACCGATCTAAGTTTCACTCCAAGCCACCTGGAGAAGACTGTACAAGGACTCCAGTCATCCAGAGGCACCCACCTTTCACTGTGCTCATCTCAACACCTTCAGAGGGCAGTGGAGATCCTTCACTTGAGAACCACCCCTCCTCCTGCTGGGCAGACTTGCTCTTTAGGGCTGTTTTCTTGGTTTTGAGGGTTGACTATTTTGGCAGCTCAGGACTGAGGCATCACAAAGGTACTTTGGAAAAGGCATTTGTGGCACAAGCAGAATGCAGGCTTTGAGATAAAGGTGGAAGCTACACCTTGCTGTACAAGTAAGCTCTGTAGCCCAGCATTCAGCAATAAAGCATGCACATTAAAGGTCCCTCCGCCTGGCTGACGAGGTTTATTGTGAACACCTCTCAGACAGACTCCTTGGGAGGGGTAAGCAGATATGATGGATGAGGCAAGCCTTGCAGATGTTCAGGTGAGAGTTCCTAAAGCAATACTGACAAATACAGCAGAAGGGCAAGACAGAATCACAGAATTATTAAGGTTGGAAAAGACCTCTAAGAGCATCCAGTCCAACCATCAGCTCATCACCACCATGCCCCCTAAACCATAGCTCTGAGTGCTGCATCTACACATTTCCTGAACACCTCCAGGCATGGTGACTCCACCACTTCCCTGGGCAGCCTGTTCCAATGTCTGACCACTCTTTCGGAGAAGAATTTTTTACTAATATCCAACCTGAACCTTCCCTGGTGTAACTTGAGGCCGTCACCTCTCGTCCTATCAAAGACGTTGCCTCCAAAGCAAAGAGGGTCAAGAACTTCATTTTGAGAAAGGAAGATAAAAGCAATTTTCAGTTTCAAACTCAAGGTCAGCCAGATACACGACACCTTACAGCACCCGATGTCAAACACAGTGTCAGGGAGAACAGGCTGCAGGAACCCCAGGGATGCACTGTGCAAACACCTTACAGCTCCACGGCAGCTTCCAGACAGACGTGTACTTCTCCATCCAGTTCAAGTATTCTCAGCACTCCTGATTTCACCTCTCCCGTCTGCCCCAGTTTGCTGAACGGCGGCAGCAGCTACGAGTTGTGGCATGTGGGTGCAGGATCTCCCTGTGGAGACACAGCACTGGCTCCCAGGTGCTCAAAGTCTACACGAAAGTTAGAAAGTCTTCTGTACAGCTGTTTGGAAAAGCAGGTCATGCTGCAGACAGGGGTAGAAGATCTCAAACTCTATTTCTGGACACGTTAGTGAGGAAGCCTGCTGCTTTCCATTCCCAGTTTGATTTGGGCGTCTGACACAGCATGTGTTAGAAAAAGACTGACCAAAGCTATGGTGATGTGGTCACCAGAAAACCACACTGACCAATGCTGTTTATAACTGGTAAGGGAAGTGACACAGTCTCAAGTCCACAGGTTATACTGAGACTGGAGCTCTAGATTTTGCTGAGATGTAGTAAAGGCAGAGGGAAGCTTAAAGATAAACTCACACATGGGAGTGAGCATGTGAACGGGAGATCCCATGCTCTCCCACTGCAGAAGGCACGCTCCAACACTCCTGGTCTTGCACTTCTGCAAGCACCAGGAAATTGGCCTCTGCTTCAAAGGAGCTGCCTCAAAGCCATCCACACCACCAGAGATGTGCTCAAACAAGAATAAACGAGACACCGGAGGAGATACCAACAGCACTCTCATGTCTACAGCACAAGTGAATGTGCAGGAAGTCTGAGAGAGAAAGAGAACACGACAGATTTTGCCAGTTAGCAAAGCAAAGGTCTACAGCTACCAGGAGCAAAGAGCCACGAGCAATAGTGGTAAGAGCTTGAATAAAAATGGCAAAGTTTCCCAGAGGCAGGGAAGCTGCCAGGATCCTGGCACAGCCAGGAGGTTGATATACAGCTTCCGACTCAGTGCCCAGGAGAGGAGGAATTTTCTGCAAAGTTTTCCAATTCTGAAGCAAAAGGGATAACGCAGTAGTTCATTTAACTGAGGAAGACTATCCTGGAGGGACCCTGTCAGGTTACTGAAAGGATGACAATAAAGCTGTAAGAAAGCACAGTTAACTAACAGCAATTTTCCAGAGGACCACCAGATTTTTCTGCTGTTCAGCATCTAGATGCTATTCTGGAGCAGGGCCCCAAGGAGAAACTCAACATGTAATGCTCTGTCTCGTGTTTTAAGGAATGCACTTTATGATCCAATTCAGCTGCTTTAGTTTCAAATCTGCATCAAATATGCAAGCAGAAGCCACCCTATTTTTGGAACTGACTTGAAGGCAACACAGACTGGAAGAATTCCATTGGGAAAGCCAGTGTCATATTTAAACAAATGTGACAAACGTCAGAAACTACGAGCTCCCACATTAAAGCTGAGGCAGATCTAGAGCTAGAACTGCCTTGTCCTCTGTAACCCCATCTTCTCAGCCCTTCTTTAGAAACTAACACTGAATATAGTCTGTAACAGACCTTTTCTGTAGCAGCCAAGGGAAGTCTGTCATTCACTCCTCTCTCTCCCACCATTTCATAAAAACAGAAACCAGACAGCAAGTGACATGCAGTGCCTCTTGGCATTTGCACAGATCCCATCCATTTGATGCTCGATGGGTTCCTCTTCAGAGCTCTTTACTACAGCATGGAAGATTTTTACAGCCTAAAGGAGAAGCAAGTGTGCCCCATCTGAGCACTGAGAGCAGCACTTACCTGGGCTCCTCTAGAGTAGGATCTAAAAATGGTGCAAAATCTTCCTTGCCCTGATGTGTCCCTGCAACAAAGAAAAGTTACAGCTATGAAGTTTGGAGAATTGAATCCCATACTGTGCATCTCCTATTGGATCTAAAAAAAAAACTAATAAAAAAAAAAGTGTTGATCTTGTCAGATCTTTAGAACACGTGTGGTACACAAACTGCTCTGCATGGTGGTTTTTGGGAAGAATCAGTGGGTGCATCACCACCTTTGGTTACAGTCAGACACACTCCAGAGCACCTTGCTGTCATCGTGCTTCCCAAAGAGAAGGTACAAACCAAAGCCACTCAGCTCCAGCACCACCTTATCATGTACGAGGATATATATGTCATTTCAGTTCCTTGGGCAAAGGATTTTCTCTCTAGTTCCCTGCAGTCCATGGGATTCAAAGTCAGAGTGAGACTGCAGACCCCTCCGAGTCATGAAGAGCTGCCTATCATAAAATGAACACACCCACTCAGGACAGGAGAAATTGTCTTGCACTGTAGGGGCTACAAAGATGATTAAGGGGCTAGAGCATCTTTCTTACGAGGAAAGACTGAGAGAGCTGGGACTGTTCAGCCTGGAGAAGAGTTTTGATTTCTGCTAAAGTGAGGTAGGCTGCCATGTTCCCAAGTCCTTTTCCCCCCTTAGAAAGGAAGATTCCTTGTGAAACCAGTGTACTTTGCTGATGAGCCTATGGTGAGAGAGGAACTGGGGACTAATTTACCTCCCTTTTGACTCACCTGCTGCATAGAAGCTAGTCTTTGTTTTTTTCCTAGTTGAACTAGCTGCCAGGGATATTAGGCTTACGTCAGTTTTCTCGTTCAAATCATTACTGTTGTAGGGAACCTGCTTTGGCAGGCGGGTTGGGCTGGATGATCTCCTGAGGTCCCTTCCAACCCCACCAGTCTGGGATTCTGTATAGTTTTGCTTTTTTTATCAAACATGTTTTAACCAAAAATGAAAGGAAGTATCTTTATACCCAGATCTCTGACAGACCTGGTCGATCACACCCTACAGAGAGCTCAGGAACTCCCACTGTGACAATAAGGGGCTATTCAGTCACTATCATTTCTCTTGACGTGGCATAAATAAGTTTGACTACATCACCAGCACCTCTCAGTGCCAGTGGGAACACCCGGGACAGCAAACCAGAGCCCAGCACGCTGATTTAACCAGGATATACTGAAATCAGTCAGGGTGATCACAGCCATGTCATGATGTTCGTCAGATCTATTCACTAGGCCAGGATTAGATACATTAATGACCACTGAGAAGCCTGATGAACCCCTCAGCTCCAGATTTGTACCAGCTACATGAAAAAGGCACTGACCTCAAGCTCACAACAGTCATTCTTTCAGATCTAAAGCTCTCCAGGATCGTATTATCGGTCCTGGACATCACACAGTCTATGCTTACATCTCCTTCTCCCCTGACAATCAAATATTGGGTTGCATGAGGAAAGCAATGGTAAAAGATTACACTGAGGCATCATCAACCAACACTATCAGCTTCTCAGGTCCTGTGCTGGTTCTTCAGCTCAAGAATTACAGCATAAAGAGAAGAGCTTCAAGAGGGAAGCAGTAAGTAACGACACACTTGGGGCTGAAATGTTTAAAAAAAGACATCTTACAAGAGAGACAAAAGAATATAAGCGGCACATATAAACATTCAAGCTGGAAGAGATGAATTAGCTGCTTCTGCTGTCTTGTAAGAAAAATGAGGACATTCAGCTTCAAAGAGCAGGGGTTTAATTAAACCATGAAACTAGATGCTGCCAGAGTCAGTAGCTGAGGCTGAGAACGTGGCATTCCCTCCTATCAAACATTCACACAGATTACTGATGCTCCTGTTACTCGATACAAGTGTTGGTAGAGGGGCTCTAACTTCATGTTTTAGTGCCTGTGTCATTCCCTACTAGATCCAGGAGAACCCAGAACAGGGGCAGGCTACCTATCCTGCCTCTTTATTGCTCTGTCAGCCTCTCAGCAGGTTAAACTTCAGGTAAAACTGGGCCAGATGGACTCCAGTTCTCCTTCCAGTGCTGGCAGATAAGGCAGGGGTCACCCCTCGCATGCAACATTCTCCCACCTCCATCCAGTGTCAGGTCACTCCAGTAAGTCCTGCTCTCCAGGGCTTTACCATCCTCTGACACTAACTGTGAGGTTATTCGCTGTTCTTGTTTCCATTTTCTACTCAAGTCATTGAGAAATATCCAGGTTTCTGTAGGGACTAAGGGCTTCACCCATTTTTTTCTCCTCCTTTCCTATTCTCTTGTCTATATTACTCATCCAAGGATTTCAGGAAAATCCAGTATTGCTTCCAAAGTAGTACTGTTCCCAGAGTGACTGAGAGCTGTATGGGAACACGCTCAGGTATGAAGGGGAAAGACTATTCCATAAAGAACAGGACACTGTTTGTGCTGTTCCTTCACAGAATCACAGGATGTCAGGGATCGGAAGGGACCTCGGAAGATCATCCAGTCCAACCCCCCTGCCAGAGCAGGAACCTAAATGAGAGCACACAGGAAGGCGTCCAGGTGGGTTTTGAATGTCTCCAGAGAAGGAGACTCCACACCCTCCCTGGGCAGCCTGTCCCAGGGCTCTGGCACCCTCACTGGAAAGAAGTTTCTTCTCAAGTTTAAGCGGAAGTTTCTTCTGAAGTTTCAATGGAAAGAGGTCTGGCTTGCTTGAGTAACTCACTGGTAAGAACAGCTAGTAAGCCTCACCACACGCCTGGGGATGCTCTGCACTCCCCACAGCTCGGTATAGCATCCCACCAGCAGCACTACAGCCCCTGTCGCCGCTCCTGCGCTCGCAGCCAAAGCAGCTCAGAAACACTCACCAGAGTTCCAGCTTGACCCTTCTGCCGTCCAACAAGATAGTAGTGGTCTTGTAGTCAATTCCTGAAAGGAAACCAAAAAGAAGTTCAGCAAACACTGAGTAGGTCTTCAGAGATGGACGAGAAACCTGCTCTGCCCACCCAGATCTCCCACTCCATGTGTACAGAGAACGATGTTTTCTCCCTCCTGCTGTACTGTGTGTTTGTGGAGAGCTACGGAGCCTTGACAGAAACAGACCTCTGCTTCAAGGCAAAGACTACTCCTGTGGAGCTCTCACCCTCCTCCCTAAAAATATAGTTAACCCTTAGATTGCTTCTTCCTTCTCCATTGTTGGACAAAATCTGTTAGGACTCAAGCTGTAGGAGATCTGGTGGTCTGTAGCATTATCCCAAGTGGCAGCATTAAGTTACAGAGTTTTGGGGGGTGAGCCAGAGAGATGAACAATTTAGAAGCTAAGTCAGCCACCCTCTCTCAAACATCATTGCCTGAAGTATTCAAAGGACATTTTGGGAGGTGGGTGATGCCAAAGGCCTGTCTGGAGAATGCTGTTTCTTCTTCTGAGCAGCTCTCAGGTGTGCATCATCCAGGGTCAGATAAGGCAGAAAGCACTTGCCCTTTATGGCAGCACGGACAACTGCTCTGCACAGAGCCACGGCAGCAGGAGTCCCTCCAGACCACCACACTGGGCTGTGCTGACAAGAGACTTGCTCACGTGAAGGTACCCAGCATCTTCAGATACACAAAGAGTTTGTAAGAACTGGGAGCTTGTCTCACATTCAGAGAGAGAAGTTTAAAACCAGGACAACTCCACTTGCAAGCAACACGTCCAAAACGAGCAGAACACGCCGCTCCCCGTGGCCGCGGGCACAGGAGGGAAGAGGCACGACTGCACCTCCCACCTCCTTCCCTAAAGCCGGGGCTCCAGGAGCACCAGGTGCCCAGGGAAAGCAGCTTCTCCACAAGCTAATAAGCTTCAAGTGTATTGAAGCTGTTTAAACAAAGCACTGTGCACCATCACTGCACACCCACCAAAGCATAAACTAATTTACAAGCGTCTTTAATCAAGCAGAGTCGCTTCACTCCCATTAGATCTACTTTATTTTTTTTCTTCTTGACGATAGATATCAAACTTTGAATCCATATTAAAAACCCACCGTTGTGTCATGACCTGTATTTCCCTTTTCCTGCAAGAGAATAATGCCCTGATAACCAAACAGACAAGTCTGTCAATAAAACAAATGGATTTTTCTGAGTCATCAGCAGGAGCTCCCTGTTAGCGAAAAACAAATTAGATTTCAGCCTTCACAGGGTGCTATAAAAAGCAATAAAGATAATTATCTTAAATTCCAACCATTTCATGTGCTTTATCACAGAAAATAGACAGTTTACATTTTATCTTCCTCCAGAGACAAGTGAATGATCTGTATTTATTTCCAGGCGGATATAAACCTCCCTTGTCCCCAGGGATGGTAAGCAGCAGTGGGAGCAAGCCTGCTCCGTAAGCAGCAGGGAGCATCCAGACATCTCCCCCTCCCAGATCCTGAACCAGCATCATCCCCTGGCACAGGCTGAGAGGCCATTAGGGAAGGGGCTAATTAAGCCCCATTACAGATGCAAAATCCCCATTTCTTGTTAGGCACAAGAGCTCCCTGCAGGCAGCAAGTCCTCAGCATCCTCTGTAGCAGTTGCATGAAGGCACCAAGGAGAGGAACAGGGACAGTTTTCAGGGCACGCTTCCAAAAGGCCATTTTTGGAGGCCACGCGCTTCCAAAAATGCCACTGCTGGAGTAAAAGGAATCACTCTACTGTCGGCTTTTAAAAGTGAGAGAGGTTCAGCTGGAGTGGAAAGAGAAGAAAATTCGTTACTGGAAACACCAAACACACAAACCCAGAAATGCCCCCATTAGGCTCCACGCTCACGAAGTGCCCAGCTGACATCCCCAACAGGGGGAACACAGGTTCCCTCTCACAAATATACATGAGCTGGTCACCAGAGCAATGCTTTAATACCCATTTCATAGAATCATAGAATTGTTTGGTTGGAAAAGACCTTTGAGATAGTCGAGTCCAACTGTACCTGTCCACTACTGAACCAGATCTCTGAGCACCTCATCTACCCGGCTTTTAAATCCCTCCAGGGATGGGGACTCCACCACTGCCCTGGGCAACCCCTTCCAATGCCTCAGAACCCTTTCAGCAAAGAAATTCTTCCTCACATCCCATCTCAACTGCCCTGGCCACAACTGGAGCCCATTTCCTCTTGTCCTGTCACTTGGGCCTTGGTTGAACAGACCCACCCCCACCTCTCTCCACCCTCCTCCAAGGGACTTGCACAGAGCCCCAAGGTCTCCCCTCAGCCTCCTTTTCTCCAGGCTCAACAACCCCAGTTCCCCCAGTCACCCCATAAGATTTGTTCTCCAGCCCCTTCACCAGCTTTTCTCCAATGTCCACCTGAAACTACACCACAAACTTCAACTCAGAACAGTGCTGGTCTTTGGGCAGAACAGTATGGCCACGAGCAAAGCGGGCAACCAGCAGAAAACAGCACAGGAAAACTTCCTGAGGTCCTGCTGCAACTGCTCCTTGCTCCAAAGATGCTCAGAGAAAATAAACAGGCAAAGTAGAAGTTCTTCATGTCCTTCACATCCTTCACAGTGATGCCTTTGCTCAGAAGAGAAGGTATGTGAGATGGAGGGAGGAAGCACGAAGTGTACAGCTGTAGTTGCCCCTGCAGATACCCTTTCCCAGGGGACAGGCAGGGACAGCAGCCCATGGCTTGTGCAAGAAATGAATAGAGCAGCTCTGGCAGACTCCAGGGACCTGCTGCCCACCACACCACGTCAACCGCCGAACGCAAAAGCACAGAGAAAGGAAAGTACCAAATCCATCTCTCTGCGTTTCCAGGCAGCTGCCAGTCATCTGGTTTGGCTGCGGGGCCTCAGGCTGGTCCGTGTCTTTGTGCAGAACTTCTCCCCTTGGCATCAGAGTGCAGGAGATGAAGGGTAAAGGCCCTTCTGAGGATCACACCCCTGTGGTGCTGCCGTGGAACCAGCCTGAGCAATCTGCAAACGCTCCAGTTACAAGCAAAGCTGGTTTGACTTTTTATTCTAGGCTACAGTCAGCGTTTAAGCAGCATCTGGTAACACGGGTTGGAGGAAAGTCATGGACTTTTTAACTTGCATACACGCAAATGAGGACAAGGGGCTACATTTACAAAAGGTTTTTGAGCCAAAGCTCAACCTACAAGCTCACTGAGAAGGACAAAAATTGTGCAACCTCAACATTGGTTGAATTTGGAGGAAATTTCAGCTTCCCTCTTCCATACCCACTCAGTGCACCAGGACAGCTCCAAGGGACTCCCTTAAAACTTGTATGCAACCCTTTTTTGGGGTTTTTTGTCTGTTTTTTAGCTGGTTATCACTCAGAGTAGGGTGCAGCTCACAAGTGCAGCTCTCCTGCAGCTGTGCAGGATGGCCATGGCTTGCTGGTGCTAGAAAACTGGCATCAATCACAGATTAATCTTCAAATCACAGGACACACCTCAGCAAATAACGCCGGCACTGGCCACCCCACTGCTGCCACCTCGTATTTCAGTCCCAGTAACACACACCAGTTTCCTGAGCTGTAGCCCAATTTCCTCCTCCCTCCATTTACAGCTGACAGGGAAGCCGAGCAGCCCAGCTGGCATTCCTAGACCCAGCCTACAGCTCAAGCTCAGCCTTGGCTTCCCCCTTGTCCCAGGGAGCTGGGGACAGAGGGTGACAGCAGCCACTAGATGCCACCATTGCACAGGGACTGCTGGCAGAGCGTGGGGTGCCTGTGCCACACCAGGGCTGCTCCTCTGCCTCTTCATCTCAGGCAGTTCAGACACCCATGAGTTAAGGGAAGTTTATAACATTTCATTTCTGTAGTTGACAGGGTTTCCCCCACCTGAGCATCACCTCTGCTGGCAGCCAAGGACAGCTCATTTCCAGACTGACATTTACTCTCCACCAGAAGGTGCTTTGATCCCCAGGAAGGGATGTGCTGGTACAAACCCCACGCGATGCTCCTGCGGCATCAGCAAACCAGCCAACACACCACCAGCAGCTGCCTCCACAGCCCTGCCTGGCCCTGGGGGAAAGACAACAGTTTTGTTTAAAGCTTATTTTATATCAACCGATCTCTTTCTTGACCAATATCTTAGCATGATGCAATAAAATGAATGAGGCTTGGAAAACAAGTCTGGGCTGTTCTCTGTAAATTAGCATTCAGCCCAACTCCTCTGCTCTTTTTCCAGACCTGCTTTAGACTCCTACTTACGCTGACGCCATCTCAGCCCGCTCCTCGAGCGGCGAGACCTGGCACGGGCTGCTCTGCAAAGTGATCTGCTGTCACCCAGCCCGATGTCAGACACCCGATTCCCCGCTCAGCTCCACGCTCCCAGGCAAGGCTCCAGGGAATTCCAAACCTTTTCTTTTCTTTTGCCAGTGGGTATAAGGCAGACCTAAGAAAACAAGCCATTTTCCCATGGGAATACACAGGATGGGCTATAGGAAACTCTGACCTCTTCCCAATTACTCAGGCAGAGCACAGCACATTTTGCATCAACATGACCTGAAAAACTCCACACCCAACCCCAGCTTAGTGAAAACTTTCACCCAAAAGATTACACCAACAACCTGATGGGAACAGGAAAAGTAAAGCCCCTCCAAGAGAAATGACAGTTTTCTTCCAGCACTTGATACTCCTTTGTACCAGGCTGTCAGTCCCCTTCCTCCTGGGAATTCACTGCTTGGAGAAAGGTGTCCCTCCACTCCACCAAGCCCCTCAACTGCATCAGCATGAGCAGCACCACAGTGATAACACAACGGAGGAGGCAGCAGATACCTGGACCTGGAAGTTACACTGGAAAAGGTAGAAAGCCAAGGGAGATATGTATTTCATGCTTCTCTTGGGCTCTCCCTTTAAACAGATTCATATCTCAGGAAAATTGCTTTAAATAGCTCCAGTGAACAAGGCTCTACAAACATTTAGTGCTGTGAGCACAGCAGCTTCTTGCCTTTGTGTAGGTCTTTGTTTTAGAGAAAAAGGAGACAATTTTGCAGTTGCAGACTCTCGAGATGACTCTGCTCTAACACCTGGGCAGGGGACCAGAAGGGTCCCCTCTTCTTAAGCAGGCAGATTTGAGCCAAACCTTCCAGCAGGAAGAACAGCACGTGCCTTTTTCTTCCAAAGCAATCCTCACTTAGTGCTGGGGTGGGAGCGAGTCCAGCTCCCGGTGTGACGCTGGAGCCCACATTGCATTTTAGGTTATTGGGCCACATCAAGTGTCCTCCTCCAGAGATGCTCTAATGATCCAACCCCCAACCACCAGCTCCACTGCACCCAAGCAAATATCAAAAATGTACAACCGGGACTCGTCCTATGACAGAGGGATGAAGGGACTCGCCCCGTATCAAACCCATCAGCACATGTTCCTGCGAACTTCCTCGAAGGCTGGGCTGAAGCAGGCAGGCAGCACCATCTCCAGTTTGCATCTGCAGTGGCTTTAAGAAGAACATAATTTATTCACAAATCTAAGGCAGAAGACATTCCAGGTGATGCTCAAAAAACTCACTTCCCAAAGGAAAAAAAAAATAATTAAAAAAATCAATGCACTCAAGTAAAACACTGATACAGTTTTAAAGACTGATATAATTTTAGACATTGGTATAGTTTTCAGACAAGCTTGCTTTCCTTCCGAGAGACACTCATCACTTACAGTCACTGACAGTCTGCGTGAATCAGATTGGCCAAAGATGCTTTTGCCATCTCATTTCTGAAATGATTTGTTTTCTGCTTGTGGGAGCTCCTCACTTTCTGTTCGTCCACCCACAACAAAACCCAACACACGTTATTTGAACGTCATTAAAAATACAATCAGTGTCTCCAGCGTACAGACATGTGCTGTATGTATGGCAAAGAAGCCACCTCAGCTTCTTTGCTTTTTTTTCTTTTATTTAATTAAACTGATTTATAATTCAAAAGAAGTCAGCCAACACATTTGCAAAGTGATATATAAGGTCAACAGGCAAAACCTGAGGTGTGAAATGATGATGAGCCAAGGCCAATCCTTCACTCAATGCATTATATAAATAAGAAAATAAGATAAATTGAGTAACTTCTGTGAGCTCTCTGACTAAATGCTGCTTTTTGGCAGATTGGTATTTTATCTATAGGCACAATTAAGCCAGAGTGGCTCCATCCAGCAACTCTCCCAATAACGATGGCATCTGGGTCCTCAGAGGAGGAGCTGATGAGCGAGGTGTGCCTGATCTGTGGGCAGCCCTAGAGAAACGCTCTGCTCTGCTGGGAAGTTTCAACACTGGTTCACAAGCCACCAGCAGCGCTTGTTGTGCCACCGCAGCACCTCACCTGCTGATGGACTTTCATCTCTGACTGTCATTAGTGCAGCCAAAGCCACCACCCCACAGCTGCCTAACTGAAAATGCTGGATTTGCACCCAAAGCACCCCCAGACGCCTCTGTTCTCCTGCAGGTCATCAGCTCTGCCGAGTCCAGAAAAAGGTCTAGAACTTCTTAAAAAGTCATCTTAAAAATTTCCAGGTTTAATGTCACACTGAGCAGCGACTGCTGGGAGGAAGGGAAAGCACAGGACTGGAATACAAAAGAGATAATACACATTGACTATTTAACCTGCTGAGATTTCACAGGGGTGTTGGGTTTGTGTGTGGAGTGGGGGGGCCTGTTTTTGGTAGTGGGGGAAGGGGAAGCTTCACTAAAGCTCCCCTGGCTCCTAGATGGACCCCCCAGCCCAGGCTGGGCCAGTGAGCACTAGAGAAATACCTCTGAGAATCCATATTTGTGAGGGGAAGGACTGTCCTGAAAAGAAGAAGGTGGAGAGAACCTGGAGGAGAGGCCATTGACCTAACAAAAGACCATCGACCTAAACAAAGAGAGAGCTTCATTGCCAGGAGGAAGGAGGAGAAGGGAGAGGACAGAGAACCTCAGACTCCCAGTTCATAAGCCATGGAGTTGGAGAAGACAAACGAGGTTCTGCAGCCCATGGGGGTTCAACAGTGGAGCAGAGACCCACGTGTAGGCCATGGAGGACTCCACACTGGAGCAGAAAAGCTGAGCCTGAGGGCAAGTGTGACTGAATTGAGACCCCGAGAGTCGCTCACTGCCAGAGCGGGGGTGGACCCCCAGAGCTGGGGGGTGAGGATGGGTGCTGGACCAGAGGCTCATCTACAGCCCGTGGATGTCCCCATGCCAGAGCCGG
>NW_010320994.1:48361-55431 GCF_000700745.2 Antrostomus carolinensis | reverse complement strand
GTGATACGGTATCAAAAGCCTTGCTGAAATCTAGGGAGACAACATCCACTGCTTTCTCCTCATCTACCCAGCTGTTGAAGACATCATAGAAGGCTACCTACAGATTGGTCAAGCATGATTTCCCCTTAGTGAAACCATGTTGACTCCTTCTGATAACCTTCTTTTCTTCCAGCTGCTTAGAGATGGTGTCAAGGATAAGCTGTTCCATCACCTTCCCAGAAATGAAAGTGAGGCTGACTGACCTGTAGTTACCTGGATCCTCCTTCTTGCCCTTTTTGAAGACTGGAGTGACATTGGCTATCGGTTTAACAATCGGTTTAACAGAGAGCGGTTTAACAGCGATTTTCGCCAGCTCCTTCAGCACTCGTGGGTGCATCCCATAGAAGCCCATGGATTTCTGTATATTGATTTTGTTTAGACTATCTCTGACCTGCTCTTCCTCAACCAAAGGGCAGTCTTCCTCCTTCCAGACACTATCTCTTCCCTTTAGCTCCCAAGTTGATGCTTGGGATTTGCAGCATCTTCAAAACATATTTCACTATGGGATGATGGTAGGAGTTGAAAGGTTTGAAAAGAGGTTTAGAAGGAGTGCTAATGTCTTAGAAAATTATGAAAAATGAAAAAAAAAATACTCTATCTCCTTCACTTTTAACCTCTGATTCTTGGACCTGGTCACTCAGGGAACTTTAATGATATTTTCTAGCTAGAGCTTGTCCCTCAGCAGTTCAGTCCAAGGCAACTCTGAGAAAGACCTATGAGTGCCTAGAAAGTTTGGAGAACAACAAGTGAAGAGTTTGTAAACCATCAGAGTTCAGTGTTTAATAGTTGTGTGTACATGAGTCACAGGTTTGTATCTACTTCTTTCAAGTCCACCTGAGTGATTTTTTATACAGTTAAGTACTTTTCAGGAGAAAGGCTGAAACACCTTTGTAATCATCCAGTGAGTGAAGTGAAGTGACGAAGTGAAGTGAATGAATTGAAGTAAAATGGAAAGGTTCACAAATAGTTCAGTGGAACTGGATAAGGCCCAAACCCTTATGAAATAACCAAGTTTCCTTGCTGTACAGTGTCTATTTCTGGTTATTTCCTTAAGATACACTATTCCCAAGGTGACTTTCATTTTGTTGTGACCTATCCAAATTTCTAAAAATAATACAACCATGAGTGAGATAGCCAGCTAAGTAATTAAGATATTAAGCCAGGAAATCAAATTAAGCCACAATCATAAGGAATTCAGAGTGTCAGGACACTTGCAGACCAGACATAACAGATGGTAACTGTCTAAATCCTTTAATTTCATTGTTTGATGACATAATATTGAAATAAATCCCTCTCTCTCTCTCACACACACACATACCCATAGTGTTATAGATATCCCTAGTAAGTGTTCAAAGATGCTGCTAATTCAGTCTTTCATTCACCTCTGACTCATTATTTCAGTACTGATTTCAGATGAAATGTTACTAAAACTGTCTCTGAACTAGTCCATGACTGCATGAACAATAGCTTTTCTCTTGTGCCTCTTGTGCTGCACATCAGTGCTGCCTGCTCAGCTCAACAGAATGGAGCTGGTATCCTAATTTCAAGGTACCGCGTTGCAGCATACACTGGGTTTGGGTCAACTAGATAGTAACTTTAGGAAAAGTTGTTGGGGAACAAAAACAAAATAGCCGGAAACCTTCCTGAAAATATTGGCAGCAGTTGGTCTAAAGCAGATATTAATTTTATAATACAAAAGACACTGCATCCAGCATGAGGAAACCATATATTAGGCCTCATTATATGAGATAAATTTAATAAGAATTTTGGAAGATTATGACTGCATAGGGATTTGTAATCATGCTCTTGTTATATTCAGTATAAGCAACTCTGTCTGGTACCATGTAATCAGTAGGTCATTTTTCTGAAGAAAAGACAAAGAAAGATGGAGTGCACTGAAATAAATTTTATGCTATGGAAAGTAAAGAAGGCTTTCTCACATGGCTGAAAAGCCATTGTTACAAAAACAAATTAATTTGATTCCCTGGAAAATTAAATGAAGTTCTTAGAAATTGAAAGGCACTTTGTAAAACAACTGGGGAAGGAAATAGAGTAGTCTGATAAGTACAAACTGGAAAGTAAGGAGATAAAAAGAAAACAGGAGAAAGAGAGAGATGAGAGAGTGAGAAAAGGAAGGAAGGAAGGAAGGAAGGAAGGAAGGAAAAGAGAAAAAAGACAAAGCGAAAGAGAGGAAGAAAGATTAAGAGATAGGATGAAAGAGGACAAGAGAGAAAAGGAGAAAAGAAAGAAAGGGTAAATAGAGCATGAGAGAAAAAAAGAGAGAAAAAAGAAATAAAAAGAAAAGGGAAACAGGAGGGGAAAGAAAAATAGAAAGAAAAAGAGGAAAATCCAGTGCATGTAGAAGGAAAATAATTATTTTTAAAGGATTTCAATAATAATAAAACATTTAGCAACAGTAATGTCCTGTTACTGAATGGAGATGACAGTGATCATTAGTGTTGTAGATATCTTCTATAAATATTTCTGTTCTGTATTTGGAAAGTAGGATGACATACTTATTAGACAAATGTAGTGCTTTCCTGATAAACCACATTTACAGGGAGTTAACATTTTAAAAACAAAATATTAAACCCTTCATTGACACTACTAAGGATGTAGAAGATTTATTAGTGGCCAGGGTAATTTGCACATATATTTTGCAACAGCCACAGGCATTTAGTTGGAGGACTTTACATTAGAAAGAATGTACAAGTTAAGTCACATCTGGAAAAATGCAGGCAAACAAACTACACTGACACATGGGGTCACTCTAAGCAAACATTGCTGCTGCATGTTTGCATGCAGCAATAAAGAGACTTTGGTTAGAGAGATGCATGGCTCATTGTTGTGGTTTTTTTAGTAGAAGGAGGAAGATCCCCCTTAGCTTGTGTTTTGCAGCAAGGGTTTCGTGTGGGTTCAACATGACCAGTCATGGTAGATGCCCCACAGATGCTAAAAAGGCAATTACAATACTTCCAAAGCAAATTCAAATTAAAATTTTAGAATTTTAATTTAAAATATCATTAAATTTGTGTCAAACAGGGAAAAATTATGAAAGCTTAACAACATTATCAGTAAAATCTGACTAGCCTGAATGGAAGATTTATTCCTTTTTGAGGAGAGTTGTGGTTGCAACTTTTCAGTCTAGATTTAATTCTTGTTAATACAGGCAGCTAAAAGGAGGACTTCAGTGGCCTTGGTACACAAAGGCTTGTGGATTAGTATTTTATGAACCCTTTTCCAGGACTGGAAGGTTGTCTCTCGGTTTTGGGGACTAGGATTTAACAAGGCAATAACACTTGTAAGTCTTTGATGTGTGGATTTATGGCATTGTCATCAAAACATTTGCAGAATGGACACAGGAGAACACATGAAATGGTTTAAAGAACTATCTGTCAGAAGTTGTTGATGTGCTGCCACCTACAGAAACAGAAGTTTCTGGGGTTTCAGATGGAAAGACAGTTGGCCAAGTATTCAACACTCTCATCAATTATCTGAAATTATATGTAATTAATAGAAGTTCACAGATGACATGAAGTTGGCAGAATGGTGGGAAACAGAAGACTGAATAGCTGTATGCAGAGATGTAGTTTTTCTGGCAACATCCATTCAACAAAATGTCTTGTAAACTGCTAAATACCAAGCTACACACCTAGAAAGAACGAAAGTGTCTGACATTACCCGTGACTGTATCCTGGTCTTTTTAAGGGAGTACCATGGAGGAAAACATAAAATCACTGCAACACACATGACTGTTCCATAAAAACTGATCTATTCTCAAATTTATTTATGGAGAAAAAAATCAATAAGAGTGAAGAGAGAGGTATTTTCTTTCTGTACACATTCCAGGAGTAGAGCTTCCATGTTTTCATATCCAACTTTTTTAAAGGCTTATAAAACATGAACAAAAATTTTGAAAGCATAAAAAAAAAAAAAATATTCCAGTGGCTGAAGAAATCATTTAATTGAGGGATGAAAGTTTTCCAGAAAGAGATGACTTAACGTCACCATTAGGCTCTTGTTATAATCTAGAAGGTATGAAAAACTCATACAGTTAGAAATTAAAACCAGAACTCCTTAATTTTGATTTAAGGCCTAGGCAGCTTAACTGTGAGTGATTAACTATAGGTGAAAAGCACCAAGAAAGCAGAAAATTCTCAATTTCTCTCAGACAGACTGGGTGCTTGTCTAGCTGATATATTTTAATTAAATATAACTTAACTATATGCAGTAAATGAATAATTAAGTCAAACATACAGATCCCAAAATAGTGCAATTTGAAATTAATATAAGAAGCTATTCCTCCTGGGTTCTGGGGTTTTTGGGGGGTTTATGTGGGGTTTTTTTGTCGGTTTTGTTTTGTTCCCAAACCACCCCCTCTCCCCCCCGCCCAAGAACTCTAAATAGTCCACAATTTACAGTTAGCTACACTTAACATTCTTTAGGACTTTAAGTCACTAAATGAAAAAAATATTTCTTTCTCAGGCATATTACAGCTTTTGACACTGACAGTATTTGGCCACAGATTTGTTTCCATATTTGTAACATATATTTGACA
The DNA here is from genome assembly GCF_000700745.2 of Antrostomus carolinensis. Lineage (NCBI taxonomy): Eukaryota > Metazoa > Chordata > Aves > Caprimulgiformes > Caprimulgidae > Antrostomus > Antrostomus carolinensis. Next base: position 50,834 of record NW_010320994.1, on the reverse strand, counting down.
TAGCAGCATTAATTGATTTTATATGATTTGTTTGTTTATTTGTTTAAAATACCAATTATTGACCTTTATTCTGCTCTAGCATATAAAATACTTTTCAGAAGAGCATTAGCACTAATATAGTAGGCTCTGAAATCTGAAATCCTATTGTACTTGCGCTCTGCAGGACAATTTATTACATATTTATTTAAATGTGTTCTTTTCTCAAGCACAGCAAAAACAGTCTTCAGAATCAAAACCATATTCTGCTCCCTTTTATGAAATATTTCTGTAATCCACTTATTTAATAATATTTTTATATTAGCTAATACAACATCTAACTTTAAACATTAAAAGAATTGACCAAAATGACCCTCCTTGCATTTTAAACTTTGTAAGTGCAACTTTCTAAACTATTTTCTTCTCAATTACTCTTTTTTTAGTTTTAGGTTTAGCACTCACACTAGAAGACTGGTTAGGTTCTGCAAGAGTCTTTAACAGTATACTACACTACCATCTTCTGGAAAGAGTTGAAAATAAGTTTTTAACTATTTAGGATCTAAACAGGTTTTTTCTGTGTTTCCTTCCTCACTTGCAGACTATATATTGATACTTTCCAAAGACAATAGGAGATTTTTCTGAACAGGGGAAAAAACAGATACTAAGATTTTACCTTCTGTGTTTAAGAAATATCTCCTTCAGGAGAAGTTTTTTTTTCCTCCGTTTAAACTGCACTTCAAATTATAATTCTTGACATTTTCAGGCTTATTAACAGTTTACCTGCACAGTTCAAAATCTTTTCAGATTAAGACGTCTTTGCTGTAAAAAACCCCTTTTTTCACCAGGTGAAATTCAGAATTTAGGCCTAAGTTTTCATTAACATCAACCTAGAAAGCAAAGCTCATGCTGTGTCCAAAGTTGCAAAACTTTCCAGGAAATGTATCCAAGCTTGTGGGTTGTCTCATTACAGAGATAAGACTGTTTATGAAGGTAAGTCCTGGGAGCTGAAGCTCTCTGTTTTAGTCTAGCAAGCCAAAAGAAGAAACACTTTTGGATCAAATAAATGAATGCAGTGGCTGCAACTGAAACCACAACATATTACTTTTGAAATTAAAAATTCTGTTCTGAATAGAAAAGAGAGAACCTGTATAGCCCTGGTATTAATGATTCTCATATGTTACATACTATGTACAGAATATTTTATAGGACACTTTTTTTAGAAATTTTCTGTAATTTTGGTCATTTGAAACAGCGTTCGTAAAAGACTAAAGACCTTTTATACAGAGATTAACCTCCTTTTAACTGTGATTTTATTAGCAAATGGAACAAAACTTGGTAGTTCTTGATCTACTTACTCTTACAATGCAGTTTGTTGTATTGTCTTTTGAGATATTTACTGTAGGAATATGAAACCTGGAAGACAATAACAAGAGAGGTGTTGAGACATCTGCATAGTGAACCTGGAAAATAAATTCTTCCTCTTGATACTACTGTGGGAACCCTATTAGCATACTTTAAAATGTCTAATGAAATCAGACTGTTTAGGTTACCTTAAGGGAGAATGAGGATTTAGAGAGACATATGCATGTGTAGACTTACAAGAAACAAAGAAATGAATATTTAAAGTTATGACTACTGTCCTGTGGCCATCTGTGCTATTTCTGCTTTCAGTATTTCTTCATTTCCTGTTTGGAATATTTGTGTGAGGCAGTTACTGAGAAAGAAGATTTTTTTTTGTTAATCCATACTTTTGCACATTTTCCAGTTTTGAAGTCAAAAGATAATACTGCAAAAATATAGTAATGTTTTCTGTAGGATATATACTTAATTTTTTATGGCTTTAGTGTATAAGTAAGGAAGTAAATATGAACAGATATTCTCTTTTGTCTGATTTTTCATTAGAATTTTGTGCTGTGTTCATTGCTGTAATGATTTAGTGGCAAATTAGAAAGTCAGCATGATACCTTGGCTGCATAGTTAGGTGGCTTTCACAAGTATATGGGAGAACATAATATTGCAGTGACAAAAACGAGACTGTGACAGTTAAATGTCTGAAGAGCTATCTGAATTATGAAAATTCTTTGGAGTTTACTAATCAAAATTTCAAACTTTTACTTTGAAAATGTAGTGTTTGTACTCAAAACTTTGCTTCTCATAGGGCTAGAATTAAATTAATTAATTTTAAAAATAGGAAACATTCAGATAAGTTTAATTCCAAAAGATGTAGGGACTGATATAAAAGCTACAAGGAATTCAGCATAAGTGGAAGAACATAGTTTATTTAATTCAAGTAAAATGACGAATTGTAAGAAGGTGCAATATTTTCATTAGATGAGCTGTACAACTTAATAAGAAAAGTAAATCCATCTAGTTTTTTTCTTCCTCTGTTTTCAAGTGCTTTAATGCCCTGTATATGTGATCATTTCACTGTGACTTGTTTGTTCATTTATTTTACAGTGAATATTTTTTATTACTGTTACCCTATGTTGTTTAACTC
>NW_010320994.1:0-48339 GCF_000700745.2 Antrostomus carolinensis | reverse complement strand
CAGGACAGAGTTTATCCTGAAACATTTAAGGAAAGTACATGTTCCAGAACAGAAATTCAGTAAATTTTGGTCATTATACCTTTAAAGTGGATTTCTAAAATGGTGAATCTAGTTGAGCTGAAGCTCTAGTGCTTGATGTTTGGATTAACTGAACATGCAATGATCATGAACATAATCAAATGAAAATTTGTTTTTGGAATCACTTGAATACCAGCAGAAAATATATTCTTATTATAGTCCCAGGTGTAGTGACATTTGTCCAGGACATGGCTTAACAAATCTCATCTTGAAAAAAACCTCAAGGGACTTTTCATTATCACATCCTAAGAATTGCTGCATGATCTAAGGTAAGATGGTTGCTTCTAGAACATGCTTATATAAATGTTACTTAGATTTTATGACTGATGTGCCAGTTATGAAAACAGCTACTGGTGTAGGGGGTTTTTTTGTGTTACCATATATTGCCAGGTAAATATCACTGTGCTGCTTTGAATCTCACTTTACTGGGCCATTGATTTCTTGCATCATTAAATTTAACAGCAGTCCTGGTTTTGATGTATCTGTGCATCCTGGAATGTTTATTTTTTCCAAAGAATTAACATTTTGCTTGACTTTTCTTTCCTATGTGTTTCAGCTCATACAATTACGGGTAGGCTGTGGGTAAGTAGAAATCAGAAAGTGTAAAAATTGAGATCCCACTCTGGAAGATCAATAAAATTACCATTCATCTGTACATCCACAGGTAGGCACACAAATTTCACTAAAACTATTTGTGTGTTAAGACTTGTATCAGTGTTAAGATAATAAATATTCTTAATGATAAACACATTATGGACCTGCTTATACTTTCCACATGTTAATATATCAATACAGGCTGGGGGATGAAGGCACGGAGAACAACCCTGTGGGGAAGGACTTGAGTGTACTGGTGGATGAAAAGCTGGACATGAGCTGGCAATGTGTGCTTGAAGCCCAGAAGGCCAACTGTGTTTTGGGTCGCATCAAAAGCAATGTGGTCAGCAGGTCAAGGAAGATGATTCTGCCCCTCTACTCCACTCTCATGAGACCCCACCAGGAGTACTGTGTCCAGTTCTGGAGCCCCCAACATAAGGGTATGGACCTACTGGAGCGAGTCCAGAGGAAGCCATAAAAATGATCACAGGGCTGGAGCACCTCTCTGATGGGGACAGGCTGAGAGAGTTGGAGTTGTTTAGCCTGGAGAAAAGAATGCTCCAGGGACACCTCATTGAAGCCTTTCAATACTTAAAAGGGGCCTATAAGAAAGATGGGGACAAACTTTTTAGCAGGGCCTGCAGTGATACAGCAAGGGGTAATGGTTTTAAACTAAAAGAGGGTAGATTTAGACTAGCTATGAAGACATTTTTTACAATGAAGGTGGTGAAACACTGGAACAGGTTTCCCAGAGAGGTGGTAGACGCCTCATCCCTGGAAACATTCAAGGTCAGGCTGGAGAAGGCTCTGAGCAACCTGATCTTGTTGAAAATCAGGGGAGTTGGACTAGATGACTTTTAAAGGTCCCTTCCAACCCAAAACATACTATGATTCCATGACTGTGAGAAATAGAAACATGCATATCTTTTTGCATTTTCCTTTGAAACTTCTCCATTCAAGCTCATTTTTTCTTGGTCCAACCTAAAAAGAAATTAGAATGTTTTCAGAGCTGGTTGACATTTGAAAACAAAGAAGTCAGACATGATTGGGTGATTAGCTGCTATCTGCAGTGGTCTTTCTGTGGCTCTCACCTATTACTCAGGAACACCTTTACTCTGGAAAATAATGTCTCAGTGGATGGTTTAATAGTCTAAAATACCATGTCCTGTCCCTTAGAAAAATGCATGCAAATGGAAGTCAGTTAAGATTATTTACCAAGCTAGCAATCCTATTGTAGATATATAAAGAAACATTCAATTGATCTTATTATAAGACAAAAAAAAGATCATATTTTCCAAAAAAGTCTTGCATGGAGGATGTATTTTTTTCTGTTACAAAAATTCAGTAGTCAATAGACTTATTATACTGACCAGAATTGTAATATACATAGTGAATCATAAGTTAGTATTTAGAGAAAACTGAGGGCAGAAGTACTTAAAAGAACAGAAAAAAATAATGTCTGAGACCATCAGAGATGGAATATTATTATTTTCAGGTCATGACACAGGTACAATGAATAGTTAGAAGTCCATGAGAAAGGGTTTTGAAGTTAAAATTAAAAAAAAATAAATGCTTCATTTTGTAATTAAAGACTATGTAATACGGTACAAACCATACTGTTATACCGGATATACAGCTGGATCTTCCCTCATAACACTGTCAGTTAAAAAGAAAAGACTGAATATGCTTGTTATGATGTCAAAATTCCAGTGACGTATTAGTCCCAGACATAATCCACCCACACGTGTATGATCTGTGTTGGCACTTCCCTTGCCTTGCAAAAACATGCAATGTAGCCTGGATTAGTTTAGTACCAATGGGGGATTTATTTATTACGGTTTCTGTATACGTCAGTGGTTGGGGTGTTAGCTTGGGAGACCTGGGTGTAGTCCTTGCTTGGGAACATCTGGTCATCTCTGCTTCATTTGCCCATGTATAAAATAGAAATGATAACACAGTCCATCTTTGAGGAATTATTGCAAGGTTGAATGCATTCAGGTTTGTGTCCTAACATACTGTGATTGTAAGGACTATAGGAGCTCTTCAATGAAATGGGGGCCCTGAAGAGAGTCAGACAAGGCTTTTCCTGTCTAAGTGATGTATGGTCATGCAATGAAGAGGTACAGACAGAAAAGGCAAAAGAAGAGACGACTACTTTTAATTTGTTTTCAAATGTTTGCACCATATTATTATATTAGCAAATGATATTTTGCTTTTTGTTAATAGTGTTGCATATTTTGTATCATTTTTTATGAAACAATTGGCAGACTAGTTTATTATCTTCTGATATTTAAAGAGAAACAACACTGGAAAATAAGAGCATAACTCTCCAAAAAATTTATGCTAGAAGAGTTTGTAGGTAGAAAATACTGGCCCAGTAAAATTTGTAACTGGTGTAATAATGCCATTTACAGACTTATCTAAGCATTCTGATGACAATGAAGTGATCCCTTTATGCTTCATTATTTTAATTGAATATGAAATATATTGACATTCTTAATTTAATAAAAAATTGTAAGATTTTATATTCTTGTCTTGTTTGGGACAAAACCGAACTTTAGAATTTCTAGGGCTTCACAGACATGTGTAATAATAGTATGTTTGTTGAAGCTATTTCTTACCTACTCTTTTAATAAAGCATTTTAACAATAAAGGATCGGGATTTGTTAAATCAAGTTCTGGATGCATTTTAAATATTTACTGGGCAGATGTTTTTAGTAGATTGTTTGATTGACTAAAGGAAACAAAATTTATGGGTACATATTGATGGCACTGGTGTTCTTTGAAGGATGGAATACGAATCTTAGATGGTTATAAAAGCATGACTCATTCTTGTCCACCAAATGCAAATTCTGTGGGGAAAATAGAGTAGAGTGTCTGCTATGGGAGTTACTTTTCTCTGTGAGAAAAAAAAAAAAAATATATATTTAAAAATAGCCATTGGTATTTGGAGTCTTTTTTTTTTTTTTTTTCTTACAGCTTTCAGTAATTTATGATGAATATGCTATAGATCCAGGTAAAATACAATATTAATACATGAATGCTTTATAAAGCTATGGTTTTTCTTTTTTTTACCAGCTTCATCAGATAGTCACTGAAATTTAGAAACTCAAGATGTGATCTCTTTATATTAAATGTATATTTCAGTAAATTGTTGAACATTGACAACAGTACATGGAGAAGTATTTGGAGTCTTTTTTTTTTTTTTTTCTTACAGCTTTCAGTAATTTATGATGAATATGCTATAGATCCAGGTAAAATACAATATTAATACATGAATGCTTTATAAAGCTATGGTTTTTCTTTTTTTTACCAGCTTCATCAGATAGTCACTGAAATTTAGAAACTTTATCTCTTTATATTAAATGTATATTTCAGTAAATTGTTGAACATTGACAACAGTACATGGAGAAATCTTTTTCTATGGAATTGTTCCACACATACAGTTTATGAGCATAGCTAGCCCCTGTAGCCTCTGGTTAGCTCTACCTGTCTTTATATTTTGCATTCCCTTGAATATGAATGAATTGTTATTTATTCTTGGCTCTCCCAAGAACGGAGTGAAGAAGGAACTTGATTTTTGCCCTTCAGTGTTTCCATCTCCTCCAGTAAGAGCAGATGTCACAGGCATGTGATAGCTTTCAGCCATCCCTTTTATATCTTGAGCATGTTCATTTCTTAACTTACTCATTCCCTGGAGTCAACAAAGAGTAGCAGAGCAGCAGGAGTAGTTATGGGAAAGAAGAATAAGAGTGCAGATGTCAGGAACTAAACCTATATCATATTTAAAATCTCTCGTCTCCCATGGAGCTCAAATCTCGATTGCTCAGTTCACAGTCACAGTCCAATGGTTTTAGTTTTCTTACATCAATTCTAAGTGCACCTCAAAGACTAAGACAAGCAGGAGAGTTGCTCAATTGTAGGATATGCCCCAAATACCTCAAAGCAGTCTTCCCTTACCAATGGGAACTCACAGATTTCAGTGAGATACCCCAAGGGAACACTGTTTTCCTCTACAGAGGAAAAATTAAGTCTCCTAGTAAAACCAAGACAAGACTTCAGTTAGGGTCTGTGCCTTATCAGAGGGGACTAAAGAAATGAGTAATGAGCATGAAGAATATGAAGTGTCACAGTTTTAACACAGATGGCAGCCAAACACCACACACTCACTCACTCATCCTCCCCTGCCTCAGGGACTGGAGAAGAGTCTCATGGAATGAGATAAGAACAATTTAATAATTGAAATATGATATGATATGATATGATATGATATGATATGATATGATATGATATGATATGATATTATATTAATTATATTATATTATAATAATATGGTAATAACAGAATATACAAACAAGTCATACACAGTTCAATTGCTCACCACTCATGAGCAATACGAGAAAGTTCAACCCAACAACCAATGTTCAGTTAGCCATCCTGGAGGAGAGAATATCCTGGAACCACAATCCTGGAAGAGAGAGCTTTCTAACCAACCCTCATTTATATATTGAACATGATGTTATATTATATTGAATAACCCATTGACCAATTTGGATCTGTTGCTCTGTCTGTGTTCTTGTGCTTCTTGTGTACCTGCAGACTAGCAAAACATGGGAAGTTGACAAGTCCTTTACTTCTTAGCAACAACTGAAAACTTCAATATATTATCAACATTCTTCCGAATCCAAAACACAGTGCTATTCTAGCTACGGAGAAGAAAATCAGCTCTATCCCAGCTGAAACCAGAATAGGAGAGGACAACAAAAAGAGCAGGACAAAACAAGAAGTGAACTGGAAAACAGAGAGAGAAGAATTTGTGTCCTGTGGTGAGGCCATGTGCAGGTACAGAGCTCTTATCGGCCAGCTCTTAACGAGGTGTGCAAAAACTCTATGAAAAATAATGTTTTTCAATGTGACCACCAGATGACACTAGTGAACTAGGAATTAATTTTATTTTTTTTCTCAAGAACTGCTTGCTCTGGGCATATTTGATGCATTTTTTGCATAGTTTGTAGGTTCCCTCTGTAAAGGAAGCAATGGGATTCATTTTCAGACACTTTGAAATTCAATAATATGGATAGAAAAATATCAGTACTACTGCTATGTGCACATTTTATGGGCAAATGTGCCTCATTTATGCCTTTAATTTTATCAAGTCTTTTCAAAATTTCATTATTTTAACCCTTCAGCTATCTTATTTCTCTTGATAAGAACTGACTAAGCAATGCTGTCTGAGCAATGAACACACATTCATTAACACTAATTTGCATTTTGAACCAGTGCTTGATTCAGTTACCTCTTCTCCATTATGTTTTTGCTATTTGCAAATATGAGGCAAAGAGTTTTTTCTTCTATTTTAATTTGTATGTGTATAGTATTGCGATTAAATCTTTGTTAAGCTTAGTTTTGAAGACTTTACTGTTATGCAAATATTCATTAGTTTTTTCCCTATGAGAAAGTTCAACCCATCGTAAACTTTGGTTTGGTAAATGTATTTTGTATTTGTAGCAAGAATTGCATTAAAACCAATTGGAAATGTTAACAGGATTTAAATTTGAAATTACAACTTTTTTCCCTTCAGCTCTAAACAGCATAAATAAAGTGCAATAACAACTCAGTAATAAATACTTGAAATTAATATTTCATTTCCAAAGCTATTAATATTTCAGCCATTATGTTATTGTTTCTTTTTCATTTTAATAACAGGTATGCAGTATGTCTTTAACGGTAAAAATATTGTAATACAGGTATTGGACTATCCAATATCTTGATCACCAAAGAATATTCAATATAGCATAGAACCAGCACAAAAAATATCCTGCTCCTCACTTCTCTTCAGCTTGAAAATAAACTAAATCAATCAAAATCACATATAAGGTCTCTATTATAATTACATAATTTAAACATATTTGAATACTTCGTAACAGGCTTTGAAAGTTCTTTCCAGCTTAAATAATATATTAATGTTAATATTGTAAGCCACTGATATACAAATACTATTTTGGTTCCTCAAATTGCTTGGCAAAAAGCCAAAAACAGATCAACAACAATGCTAACTGCATGGCCTGCATAATTGTGTGTCAGTCTCCTTAATTAAACAAACAGATGCTTGATACTTTATTCTGCATTCACATTTGACACATTCCCCTCAGTGACCATTGGCACATGATTTCCATTTTTTCCCTTCTCTTACCCAGAAAAATTGCAGGTTGTGGCTCTCTAAAAGTGGGTTAGTTTTTAAGAGAAACAATTGGCCTTGGGATAAAACTGCACAATGTTCTTGCTGGTTGTTTTCCACTGAAGCTGTTTCCCAACAGGATATTGAGTTTTCTTTAGAAGGACATTTTTTTGGAATGTGTCTGCTTTCTGCAGACAATTTAATCTTTTATTTTTGTTGGAAAGAGAAAACACCTGACAGCTGAAAAGCCTTTGGCTGGAAACAAAACAAACCAAAAAGATTTGGAAATACCCTCCAGTGCCTTGCATTCTACGTCCAAGTCAGACCACCCCCACCCCATACCACACCTCAGCCATATCCCTTGGTGCACCCCAACAGTCAGGCCAGCAGAGCTGTTCAGGGTGGGGAGGCACTGGACTGCAATGCAGGAAAAGGGGTAAACCCCAACTCTTATAAATCCCAAAGGGATGTTTTCAAGCAAATTTTTCAGGTTTCAACTGAGATACTGAGATTTGTGATGAATAGCTTCAGATGTTTGCTTGGTTGGTTTTTGGGGGGGTTTTTGTTTGTTTGTTTTTTAATAGAAAAATCATGTATTTTGTGATCTATTCTATGAATTAGTTTATAGTGCCCTACTTACACAGAGCAATTCAAGTGACAGAAGCCAGGTTGGAATGTCATACTGCAGGTGAGGGGAACCAGGGTCAGACAGAGCCCAGGATGGCTGGGCAGGGTTGTGGGGACAAGGATATGTCAAGGCCTGGTCAGGATGGCAGGTCAGCAAGCCAGTCCAGATGAGCAGAGTGAGTATCCGAACATGGGCATGTCTGCAATATACATGAAAGTTAACTGAGGCTGTGGCCAAGCATGAGCATCAGCATCAAATCAACTCCCAAGGAAAAAAAGATTGCCCAAAGAGGTGGTAGATATCCAACCCCTGGAGACATTCAAGGTCAGGCTGGACAGGGCTCTGAGCAACCTGATCTAGTTGCAGATGTCCCTGCTCACTGCAGGGGAGCTGGACTAGATGACCTTTAATGTTCCCTTCCAACCCAAACTATTCTATGATTTTATGGAAAAAAACCAAACCAAACCAAAACAAAACAAAACAAATACCAAACCTCATCCAGCAGCAGCTGATCAGCAAGTTGTAGACTGCTCCCATCAGCTCAGGTGATGGCTGATGGAGCCCAGATCGCAGGGTCAGAGCAGTGGATCACTGATGCAATGATACTGCTTTATGGGGGAATTAAGACTGAGACCTCAGAGTGTAGACTGGGATCCCAGTGAATGGGGTGCTACAGGACAGGAGAACAGGGCTTTGAGCTGCTTGGACATGCAGGAATGTACCTTGTGTGTCAGGGAAGTGAGACAGCCCTCACCTCTGAGAAGCACTGGGGAGCTTCTTGCTTGCCTGTCAGTCAGGCTCAAACGTATTTTTTTTCCTTGCCAGGAATTTTGTCTTTGGACTCTTTTCTCTTCTACAAGACTTGCTTCTCCTTTCTGTTTCTGATGTTCTAGATTTACTTTTAGCCTTAATTATAACTTTTTTTCCTCTCTAAATCACAGTTTTGTTGAATTAAAACCATATACATGACAGTTACTAGTAGGGAAATCTGTTCTCTTTAGTCCTCCTTCAGAGTCTGACTCAATTCATTTCCAGCTAACAAATGCCATCTAGTGGTAGTTTTTTCGCTTAATTCAGCACATAGTCAATATAGTCACTCAGTCCTGAATGGCATTTATAAAAATCATAAACAGTTAACACAAGGAAAAGGTTACCTACTTGTAGCATATTTTTGTTATCTCCACTATTTTGTGGACTGAGAGGTAAATGCATATGATCTGGTTGTGTTGACGTGTGATGTCTTCTTACTATCCATATCAGTTACAAATTTTCAGTACAAATCAAGTTAGTGAAACTATGTTCCATTATCTGAAAAAAGGTCTATGTTCGCATAGACATTCGTGAAGCTTTTCTGCACATTTCAGACTCTTCTTAACTCCTACAAATACTGTCCTTCAAATAAGGTGTTTCCATTTAATTAAACCAACAGTGAAACAGATACTCCCTGTAGATTCACAAAATTAAAACAATTTTCAAATGTAGAGGTTTGCATAAGCCATAAAGATATTCTATATATATTGTAATCTATACATGTAATAACTGTGAAAACAGTGGTCTGTGGGGGAGTTTACAGAGGTTTATAAAGTCCTTAAAAGTATGAGGGAGAAGTTGTAGGGAGAAGTTATTATTTCTCAGGACACATAAATGATAATGCAGAAAGCTTAAAGTGCATTTTCAAGATGCACATAATTAAATTGTAGGATGCATTGTTGTAGGATTCTGACCACAACTGTAAACGAGCTTAAAAATAACTCAGATAAATTCACCTGATGTAGATCCATCCTATGATGTATAGGTATGTATGTGTATCATGCCTAAATGTAGTGTCAAGGTCAGGATTTCCCACACTGCTGAAAGTGTCTGGGTCTACATTATGAAAAATTAGGCTATATTTGTCTAACTTTATGCTTTTTTCCCTTGAGAGACAAGTTACTGATGATCATCTGGTAAAAGACTCTGGGATTTTGCTTCAGCCCTGGGTGTCAATTCTGACAGTCTTATCTGGCTCAGAAACATTTTGAAGGTTGACTGATTTAACAGGTTTCCTAAGTGCACACAATCCAATCCTTTACTGGAAGGCACCAAATATGTGCAGTTTTTATGCAATATATACACTGTATATCCACTCATTCATTAACATTCCGCTCTCTTTCACACTTCCCCTTTTGACTTTTAAATTTTTTTTTTCATATTTTCATCCATCTCCTTTCCAGTTTGATTAAACAGACCAAAGCACTCTTAATACTGAGATAAACATCCCATTTGCACAACTCTGGTGTATACGAAAGGTGATAAAACAAGTTTGCCTGTTGCTACTTAGTGTATAATAAGCGAGGCCACAAAGGATATAAGCAAAATTACTCTGAGGTTTTCCCATTGCGGTCAGTTTAATGAATCACTTTTCACATACCGTGAAGAGTATCTGCTCTGTGAATGGGGTGAACACTGAAGCTCTTGAACTGTTTCATTGCAGTTCATGGTAAGTTAACTCTAAAGAGAAACAGATTTTGAGGAGTCTTTTAGTCTCAATTTATCCTAAAATATCTTGCATTCCTACCTAATGAGGTTAATTTAAAAACAAAACCAAATTGCTGAATGGGGAATAGTAGTGCAACCATGTCACCTGTGATTTCAGTGAGGATGCAGAGTCACTCACCAGCATGGTAACAGGGCATGCATTGCTATAGAGTTGGAAAAAGCCACCAAATCTCTGACAGGTAGCAGCTGTCAGAGCATTGTGTCCCCAAATACTTGATGGTGAGTTCAGCAGTCATTCTAAGTCTGTGGAGGTGACACTTGTGGCCTCTGATTGTGAAGTAAGAAATGTGTTTCAGGTTGTTTTAGTTTCTAGTAAGGCATCACAAATGCAGGTGGGTAACCCAGAGTAAGTCAGTGATGGCAGCAGTGATCTGGCAGCTCTATGCTTTTGCAAAATCTACAGACAGCTGAACTTTTGATTGTAAAAACACTGTGCTTGCTGATTAATTGTATATGTCAAAACAACAAGCTATTATAGGTTCAAAAAAGTCTTGATTTAAGTAATTTATAGAAGAACTAGGACCAGTTTTGATATTACATGTAAAAAACCCAAACAAAACTAAAATGTTTTCAGTATAAAAGCCATAGGTAAGAACATTGCAGCTTAGATGGGCAAGGTCCAAACATGATCATTCTTATTTCACAGAGCAGAGCAAGAGCTCTCTCTATCCAGTCATCTTCGCCTGCCTGCATGCTCTCAGAGAACATGGGTGAAGGAACGGATGGATCTGGGTTGCCAAATTCTGTTAAACCCCAGAATTCAGCAACCTATAAAATCTACTCAGCCTCTTCTTGGATAAATTTAATGCAATACATGCTTCCCTGCTTGACACATGATTTTGCTGAGTGCTAAAGTACCAGAGGTTTGGTGTAGGGAGACAGATTTCTGTTCGAGGTGTCAGTAGCATCCACTGTTACTTAGCAAGTTAAAGACCATAACCGGAAGTAGAAGAGGTTGTTTAAAGCTCTCCCCTAGAGGTTTGAAACCTTAATCTCCTACCTCTTTGCAACATTCATGACCAGGATGATGAGATGCATACACTATTCATTCTTTTAGGATTGGGCCACCAGGCAGATAGACTGACAGAAAAGAGATAACACATTGGTAGAAAAGAGGTACTAATTTTTCTCTGCCAGCTTTATGGGGAACTTGCTAGGGAATTTCAGGTCTCATCTTTCCCTCATGACAGACCTTTTTAAACACCTTGCCACCTTGATGTCCAGGTCATGTATCTATTGCTAGTCATAGTACGACCGGGCCATCTAGCTGAGCACTGCCTTGCTTGTAGCTGTATTGCCTTCTAACCCCCATCATTCTTTCCCACCACTGTTGAGCCAGGCTGAACTGGGGAGCAGTGGTTCACAGCTGCACTGTCCTTTGCCCTTGGGACAGTAAAGAAAAAATCAGGGACTGTCATGGGGTAGTCTACCTGACCCTGTTGTAGGACAGCACCGACTTAACCATCTCTGAGGAAATGAAAAATTAGTAAAAATCCTTTTGTCTAGATTTTTTTTTTTTCATATTGACTGTTTTATCTCACTTTATTTTTATTCATGAGATTTCTCAGGAATGCAAAGTATCTACACCGAGTTGCCTAGAAAAGAGTGATTGATGCAGTTCTACATTAAATATACTACACAGTTCATGAGGTTAAAAGGATAACATAATAAACATGTTTCACAAACTTACACTTGCCCAACTGTTTACATTCAGGTCTGTAGAAGAAACAAAATCTGATTAATGGAGCTACTCTGGTAGTTTTCATATTAACTGATCAAATCCCCTTTTCTAGACATGAATGTCATAACATAACTTAAATGTATATTTTACAAAGTTGCTGTGATTTTTATAGCGGAATCAAGGTCACAAATGAGCTTCAATTCCATTTGGCTTGCATAACTCTAGAAACATCCTTTCACAATACATGCTCTGTACTTGTCCCTGTCTTCAGTGTGATGAAATTAGTTGAAGGAAAAGCCATAATGAAATAAAATGCCCTTCAGGGGCAAAAATATATTAGGTAATTAGGTTACATTTATGGTAACTGATTTTCCATATAGTCAGATGAATACACATGCTCTAAATCAAATGAGGGATTTCAGGAATCTTGAAAAATTAATTAGCTTTCAGAATTTAGTTCTCAAGGGACAAATGGAGAGTTAAAAGTCTAGCCACATCTGCTGATTTCTTTGAAGTGTATATACTGTCATACTGTACTGTAACTAATGAAATAAGACATGATGAGTCAATGCATCTGGTGAAAAGAATGAAAAAAATGTGATTCTCAGCATTATGTAGAAGACATGCTTTTTGAATGTGAAGTTTATAAAAGACATGCAGATCACTATAAAAAAAGGAACAGTGATTTGAAATATTTCTGTGATTTGAGTATGAAAAATGGAATGGAGTGGGAGTTTCTAGGAATGAGAGCCTTAAGGGATATTTCTTATTAAATTAAATTTTATCTGACTCATTTCTCTGGGGAGGGATCAACAGTGGAGATTCTATAGGTAGGAGGGGATAAACGATATTTTAAAAGCATTGTAACGTGTCAACTGCTGTTATGGTAGAATGTTAACACAAAAACATTATTAAAAAAATCTCAGAAGGAAGAAAAGGAATTTGGTACCATTCATGCTTCTGCAAGCTCATGGTTGGGTAAATATATTTCAGACACCAGTTCTCAAATTTCCTGTAAAAACAGGAAGAATGTAAAGTATAATATTTTATATTCAAGCCTATGCTTAAGAAAAGATGCTTGTTTATAACACTCTGTAATGGGTTCAGATACTGATATGGAATAGGGTATATAAATAAAAAGAGGTTAAAAACTACAGTGGAACAGGTGTTTAAGGAGTCAGTATCTCAAAGCCCTTACAGACACATGAGGTAGGAAATTAATGCCTATAGACTCAGATAATAGATAATTTAGAGGCTTTGAAGTTGAAGAATAAAGGAGAGAAAGAAGGCACAATGACATTTAAAACATTTTAACAGAACTATTTTTAAACGGAGTTGTAAAATTATTGATGCCAAGGTAATACATTTGCTCAGCATGAACGAGAACTTACTCTTCTCTAAAACTCTTCCAACTGAGCTAGCAAGACTTTTTTTTTTTTTTTTTTTTGTGGGGGGGAGGGGAGTGGGGTGTAACAGCTGTAAGAGGTCTAGATCTGTAATCTAAGAAGGAGGAGTTTTGTCACCACACAGAAAGAGGAGTTAATAGTTTGAAAGTGCATCCATATGGTACCTTTTGAAGATACAAGGTAGTTAAACATGATTTATGAAAATGGTAATTAGTACAGATTTTTCATATTTACAATGAAAATCTCATCCACACTAGAGTGTGGTTAGGTACATGAACACACAGCAGTTCCTTGTCTTCTCTGGCTAAGTGCAGAGTATGCGGTGTTGCCTCAGTTCTGCCCCATCTAAGGTTTGCAAAGTTCGGTAATTCAAGATCCTTTCTGGTTGCTATACCTAGGTTTGTTTAAGCTGTAAATTACTGGAGTTTAATGGTCTCCAAACCACCCTGTGACTGTCAGATGAGAGTCAGGACTGCTTTCTTCCTATCTTCAGTGCTCAGGTGAGGTCTTTAAACACATAATAAATTAGTTATTTCTGTCATTAAGCACGTAATATTACCTTTTTTTATTATCTTTTTAATATCTCAAAGAGGTATTTACTGTAATTTCTTGTGACTGGTCAATGTTACAGAACAGCTATGTGTATGCTTGCAAGTGAATCTATAAAAAATAGATTGATAAGCCATGACTGTGAGTGATCAGTGAAATAAATCTTGATCAAAACTTCCGTGATTTGTATTAAACAAGACTTGAAACCAAACAGTGAGCAGTTAGGTAGTGAATAAAGGCAGAAGTCCCCTGGAAAGCAGAGTATGAGATCATGAATCTTTTTTTACCTGTGAGTAATGAGAATAAAGTATTTTCCTAAAGAGTTCAGTATATGAGAAGCTGTAACCAAGAGGGGTGGAGAAACCTGCAGTGTTAGAGATTCTGTCTTTGGACTTAAACCTAAATTCTTGCTCACTGATGTCATTTAGACAGCATAAAAAAATCGTGTTCAAGACAAAAATGTTTTGCCTCTCTGAGGACTCCTTGATGTTTCAACTGACACCTTTCACCTCCTTTCCCAACTCTGTTCTTCAGAGGAGTTTAAGGGTGTTTAGATATCAAGGGCATGTGGAAGAAGAAATGTGAAGTAAATAAATAATAACCTAGATATTAGACTTCATGTTTTTTCAATGTATATTTATTATTTTGTGAAGAAGTAGAATGTTACTATTAATCAATTTTAGTGGGGTCATAAAAGCCCTGATCAGAGAAATAATTGGTCCCTGGCTGTCCAGCAACAGAAACAAATCCCAAAGTCCTAAATATTCATGCCAACAGCATCCAATCTCATATGTCTTTTATAAAAGTCTTCTGGCAGAAAAAGAAAGGTGTTATACAAATATTAAAGTATATAATTAAAAATAGCTTTTTTCTTGATTGTATGCAATACGCAAGGATAGAGGTTCCATGCTCCATGCATAAGGGAACTGTCTTCAGTGCTAGTTTGATTATTTTCCAAAAGAAATAGATTAGTACATTTCTTTATCCCATTTATATAGCAATCATTCCTAAGATTTTTTAATAAGGCATTCATATTTTTGCATGCTAATGTTGTATCACATTAAGAGCATTTGTTAGATTACCATGTCCTTAAATTACTGTAGTTCAAAACTATAAGTACTGCACAGTCTCCAGAAAAATCATGAGGTGTGGGAGTCATATGAAAGTTCATAAATACCATATCACATAATGAGCTTGGGCATATTCATTTAAATGTGGTGTAAAGCTCAAGTACTGTTGAAAACATACACAAAAAGGCAGAACATTTTGTAAAGAATAATTTTTTGCAAAATGGATATTCTATTAGATTTTAATGAGATTTAGGTTTATCTCTCTAGATAAGCTATTCACTTGCAGATGGGGAGTTCTCATTCAGATTTCAAGGATTATTTTTAATGTGCATGTGAATACACGTTTCGCATAGGGGTTTTTGAAGGGAGACGTGATCTGAGAGGGAGTCTCAGCTGAGTGCTCCTGTCTTACCACTACAGGCTCATCCTCACCAACACCTCCCCTGCCAGACAAAATCTTGATCCTAATTTTTTATTAATCTTATCAAAACTATTTCTCCCTGACTGACCTTTTGATAGAGGTGTTTCTCCAAGGTCTAAAAAACACCCAAAATATTATAGACAAAAATACTTCCCTTTACACGATGGCAACTCATAAGAGGCAGCCCAATGTGTCAGCAAGCTATTGAGAACAGGCTGTAACACTGAAAAAATAACTGTATCATGGAGAAAAAATTGTACCTTTGAAGGAAAAATCAGGTTGAAGTAGCTGATTGAGGAAATTTTGCTACAAGACAGGAATCCACAGGAAAATTTTGAATTTGCTACTTCAGCATTTTTTGGCCATAGCATAAATTTGTTTTCTTATGAAAATTTATACAGCAACAGGCCATAGGATGAATGTTCATTTTGTTGCTGGGTAGACTGGTCTGAAGAGTTTCCTTAGAGACTGAAAAGAAAATAGTAGAAAACTCACCCAAGACTTAATTTATCGGGAACAGTTCAACAAAATGGACTCTAAAAAAATTTCTAAAATGAACAGGTCTGAAGTTGCACTCATGTATAGCACAGCTGCTAACATTACCAGAGGTCAGACTTAGTTTGTTTTTGGTTATGTTTCCTTGCACAGATATTAGTCTTTGTCTATAATTTTGGCTATGACTCTATTTTCTTAGCTCAGGTTAATCTAGCACATCATCTATCTTTTTGTTTCTTTAAAAACCCCAACAACTGACATTTACAAGTAATGGTATTTGAAATTCTTTTCTTTGGGTCAGTTTGTTAAATTGCTTCAGATTAAATAAACAAAATCACAGTCTGCTATGTTTTGAATAGTGTGAATTTATTTATATAAAACTATATGTTACTTTGCGGTAAAACCAGCACGCTATATCCTTAACCCCTATAAAACATTATAGATCCAAGGAAGGTACACTGGTTTTTACTATCTAAGTATCTCACATGAAAAGCTGATTACATGATCCAGGTATGGTTTTGATATTTTTTTTATTACAGGCAACTTTTTTTAGACAAGCAGAGTGAGAGATGGGATGTTTTTATGAATGAAGGAGCACCTAGGATCCTGTTGTTCTTGATTTGATTGAATCTAACTTCTGCTGCTGATTTTCATGTGATATTTGGTCTAGCCCTTAAGGTGCTTAAGATCAGACTTAAGGCTAGGTTCAAAAAGAAATGTGGATTTGAGACACAGTGCATAGGGCTCAACTGTGGGTACAGATGTCTGCAGTGTAGGGATTTACATCTCACCTAGTCATCCTGAGCTTCCTTGAAAATAAATAACCCAGACCAGAAGCTCATAGGCATGGAGCGTTCAACCTGAAGCAAACATTTGGGATACGCCTGATGAACATGCTCTCACAGAGCTCGCATATTTCCCCATGACTATACCTGGAGTCTGGAGTGACTTGATCAGCTGTAGATCTCTGATTGATAACTTGAGCCTGGTAAGATGTGACCTGTGTTGATGGCCCAGAGGTTAAATGTCTGTTATTGTGCCTGGGAGCAGAATTCATGATGAGGCCTCACTTACCTGTTTTATACAGGTCTTTAGCTTTTCCCACTTAGTATATGGGATCAAGATTTTTTTACAACACAGTCCACAAATGCTGCACATGGTGCCTGAAGTGGACAACATGGAATGCTGCAGAGGGATGTACCTGCAGATTTCTCTCCAGCTTAAAGGTCCTTGTGTTATGAGGATTCAGAGTTTAAAACAGTTTATTGTGCTTTTATTAAGTATCTTTTTTCCTCTTAGAACAAAATAAGAAGAAATACCTTTTTTTTTTTTCCCCAGCAATGGTTAGAGCACTGCATAGAAGTCAGCACATTATCAAATGCTTTTACAGACTTTAATAACAAGTTCACAGCTGAGTCCTGCTCCTGTCCAAAGGGAAGATAGCATTGTGTTAGTATCTGTGCTTGAAAGGATTGGTAGTGTTATAAATACTCCAAAGGTAGCTATGCAGTACTTCTTCAGGATGTTTCCTTCTTCTCAGACCAGTTTGTCTTACAGTTTTGCTGACTTTGTTTACCTATAGTAACTGGCCTTTATGAAGCCACAATTTTAAGATGTTTGTGGGTGCTTCCCCATTCTCTCAACTGAGCTCTGGTGCTCTCTCACCTTTGGCGTTGTAGTCCCACTGGGAGACGAATCTGCATGGCCCTCCCAGTGCCCACACAGTGTCTCTCACTTCTGTAATTGTTTCCCGTTCTTCTTATTCCTCAAAGTGAAAATATCTGACATGCAGTCACATACTTTTTTGTACATTTATAAAAGGATTGCAGCTCTCATTTTCTTGTAGCTAAAGTGAGTAAAAATTTATCAGAACAAGCATTTTTTGCAAAAACCCTGGGATTGCTGACTCATCTGAAGGAGTCTCGTTTGTGGCTTTGCATTACTTCACAGTCAAGCCAACTCCTGAAAAAGAGAGACTTGACAAACATCCTATTTCTAACACCTGTAAACAGTAACATCAAAACTCTTCTTCCTGTCAGTAACTTTGTCTTCTAGAAATACAGAACTTTAAAGTTTCAACTGTAGTGAAAACGATCTTATAAGGAGAAGAATCTGATCATAGATGTTTCATGCTACTTTGCTTCTTTAAAAATATCAAGTATTTCTGTCGGTGTTTCTATGTCAATATCCTCTTCTAACAAGCCATTACTTAATATACAACTTTTTTTAAGGAAACCTCTAAAAGGATCCTGTCAGTGCCAAAGATTATCCTTGGTTGTCAGAAATTTTAACAAACACAAGACAAATGCTAGAAATAAAACCACCTTGCAGATATAGCTCCACAAGAGTACAGAATTTCAGAGTGTTCAGGAAGCAAAATTCTATTATTGGAGTTTAAATGTTTTTTAGTTGATGACTAGAAAGCAAACCATCAGAAACCAATAATTTCCATGTAAACCGACTATTTGTTTAATCATGTTGAATGAAAGTCTCCAATAAATGCCGGGACTTGAATACATAACCTGAAGAAGAAGAAACATTGTAGGAAGAAGGTGAAAAAGCTGTTGAATAAAGGGACAACTCTTACTATTTTTGCATACTCTCAAGCCTCAGGCCCTGAATCCAGGTATGCAGGGAGCTGAGTGATACAGACACATCTGTCCGCTTAAGAAAACAAGACAACCTGAGCAGAACTAAAAAGATTGAAAGGGTGGAAATGAACAGAGTCAGGTGGACAGATAAAATGATTGGAAGAAGTATCTGATGCCAGGTGAAAAGGAAAAAAGAAGGTGAAAAATTAATTGGGATACAGGGCTTAGGGAAGTGTCCAGGATAGTGTTACTCAAATTTTAGCTTGAAATCACAATCTATTTTATCATTTTCTACTAGATGATGGTCAACTGTAATCACAAGAGAAAATTAATAATCCTAATTATACCTAAGGTGTACCAGCCTGCTAAATCGAGAATACAAAATAATCAGGCTTGAAAACCAGGAACCCGAGCACCTTTTAACCCTAAGGTTACTTGAGGAGCTTTTAAGCACAGAGCTTTCACCCTGTAACAGTGTCGGTATTCATTATTAAATAAGGTATGAACTGATAGTAATTGTAATACAGAACGGAATTAAAACAGTATTCATTATTTCTGACAAAAATAGTGTGGTAAGAAAATTAGTTAATTTGTTACTGTTGGTTCCATAATGAAGGTTCTGCTCATGTGCCTGTCCTTCACTTGTACTTTAGATTCAAAGTGCTGGAGGATCAATCAGGACTGTAAGGCAGACTTTAATTCATTATTTATTTTAAAGTAAATGTTCAGTAAAAGCCACTTTCTGCTCTACATTCAGCTTTTTCAATAACTAGCCAGATATTTATAAAGTTGTACTACTTTCAAGAGAAATTGTTATTGAAATTGTTATTGAAATTGCTATTGAAGTTTCAAAATGTGGTTTGGCTCAATGGAGAGTAGACAAGATCATCAGATGTAGGTCTAATAATGATCCTTCCTGTTTATAAGAATTATATTGCAAGTATATGCAAATTTTCCTCTTAAAAACTACCAAATTAATAAAAAAATTAGTTTACCAAACATTTTATTCAATGATTCATATTTTATACGATCCAACAATTACTGACATGAATTTTTAATAACCCTGAAAGCTTGGAACTACTACAGGCAAGCTATCAATTTTCTGATAAAAAAATAAGCTGTTTTTGCAGAAATCTAGTTTTACTACCCTTCAGCAGAACAGCACACAACTATTCAATAACTGAGACAATTTGGGAATTGTAAAGATTTTGGTTTACAGTATTTTCCATTTATTTCTTTTCCCAGAGACGCGAAACAAATCCAGTTCAATATGAACTGCAGGCATAACAGCCAGTGTACAAGTGTATCCTGTGAATAGCTAATAAAATGGACAGTTTTCGAAGTTATCCAAGACACTGCAGTTGAAAAGGAAATTGAATGAGATGCTTAGAATCTTTTATTAAGCCAGTAGCAATAAACTAATACAATTTTATAGTGATTCTTCCTATGACTGCACTAAAATAATGTTATAATTCCTGAGTGTATGGGTAAAATTAGTTTTTTGTAACACTCAACCTCCAATAAATTATTCAGGAAGATAGAAAGACTGTAATCTCTTTTCTTATCATTGTGTTTGTCTCATGTTGGGTATAACACATGCTGAGACCAAAAGTTGAACAGTCAAATCAAAAGCAACTATAATTTTTAAAGGAAAAAAAGAAAAAAAAGGACTCAAAGACCATTCACTTAGAATTTTCCTTCCAAACATTCCCAAAAGCCATCCACCTGGAGTCTTGATTTAAGAAATATACTGTATTAGTTGTGGGTTATTTAAAATATGTTTCAGTTGGAGCAAATCTATTCAAATCACACAATAACAGCTCTACCATAAAGAATATCAAAAAGTAAGTAAATCGAAAAACACTATGAAGATCTAACCACAATGAACAACTCTGCCCACACCTCAAACAAGAATTCTCCTTTGTATTACAAAAATGATCAGAGGGATGGAACACCTCTTCTATGAAGAAAGAGAGAGTTGGAGTTTTTCAGCCTGGAGAAAAGAATGCTCCAGAAAGACCTTATCACAGCAGTTCAATACTTGAAGGGGACCTATAAGAAAGATGGAGATGGTTTTTTTAGCAGGCCTGTTGCAATAGAGCAAGAGGTAACAGTTTTAAACTATAAGAGGGGAGGTTTAGCCTAGATGTAAGGAAGAATTTTTTTTACAAGGGTAGTGAAACACTGGATCAGGTTTCCCAGAGAGGTGGTAAATGACCCATCCCAGTAAATATTCAAGGTCAGGTTGGATCTGATTTTTTTTCCAAGAAAAACTGGGAAATATGTCATAGTTTCATAAGTAGCTACTTCACAATCTAGAAATTTATAATGTAGTTCAGGAGGATTGGTCTCACTGGCAAAGCCATCCCACAGTACTAAGTTCCTATGACTTTCATTCCTATGCTTATTTTCCCAGCCTGTAGTGTCCCTTAAGAAGCCATCAGGAAACAAATGGGGTCTGGTTGTTAATTTAAAGCCAGGACCTTGCAAACAGATCCATTCACACATGTCCCATTGATTGGTGACCTCATTAATGTTTATAAATATGTAACAAGTGAATGTCGGGAAGGTGGAGCCAGACTCTTCTCACTGATGTCCAACGGTAGGACAAGGAGCAATGGGTGCAAGCTGGAGCATAGGAGGTTCCATATAAACATAAGGAAAACTTTTTCACTGTAAGAGTGATGGGCCACTGGAACAGGCTGCCCAGAGAAGTTATGGAGTCTCCCTCTCTGGAGACATTCCAAACCCGCCTGGACGCATTTCTGTGTGACCTACTGTAAGTGATCCTGCTGTGCCAGGGGGCTGGACTAGATGATCTTTTGAGGTCTCTTCCAATCCCTAAGATTCTGTGATTCTGTGATTCTGGATGGGGCTCTGAACCACCTGATCTATTTGAAGATGTCCTTGTACATTGCAGGGATCTTTAAAGGTCCCTTCCAACCCAAACCATTCTATGATTCCATGATTACAGAAGTAGAGGAAGAAAAAAGCCAATAGATATTATTCTCTGACTGTGTTTGCTTTTTAAGCAGGTTCAGATGAGCTGAAACAACAGCCTCAAGAAGAGCATACCACTAACCTCCCTTCTGCTCTAAACTCTTGCTATGTGTATTGTTGCACATGATGTGCCATACAATTGTCAGAACAGGTAAGCTGCTGAGTTTACAACAAGCATACTTCAATATTTACATCTCAAGAGTGGAAATTCACTCTTGTCTAAAAAAGAGCAAAAGATGTCTGTGACTCACACTTTACTTACACAGTTCGACTCATACTTTTCTTGATGACTGCAGGAAACTAGATTAGAAAGTATGAACTCTGTGTTTCACAGACTTGGGTATAGGAGTCTGGGAAGTATTCGACAGAAGGTTTTTTACAAGAAAATGTAGGCTTGTAGAAATTTATGAAGGTAGAACTTAGAAATCAGGGTTTTTTTGCAAAATAATTTCCTAAAAATATCTTCCAGGCTTAAAGGAGAAAGTTGGGGGTGGGGGGTGGTGAGGGAAGAAGCAAGAAAGCGAATCTAGTAGAGCTGAGAGTGGCCTCTGGTGTGCAGGGGTATTTGGACCTGTGTCTTACGCAGCCCACACTGGTATATCTATTGAATCCTTCTCTTGTTCTTCCTCCAGAACAATGAATAAGTAATTATTCTCACATATGATCATCTCCAGCAGACAACTTTGATGTATACTGTTAACTTATTCTGGGCCAACTGTAATGTTTGTTCTGTCTATTCAAGAATGCTTGTTGACCAATTTGTCTTACAATTAGAGCATTTGCTCTTTGTCACCTTCTCTGGTTCATTTTCACCAGCTAAAGTGATAGATTAATGATGTATCAACATTCTCTCTGCAGGGGCCTGGCTGTGGGTTTCCTCCATTCTGAGCTAGTGCCCTAGAAAACAGGCACTTCGAATCCTATACAGGGGAGAAGAGGGAGGAGAAAAGAGAGAGAACAAAAGGAAGAGGTCAGTTTTGCTTTGAAGCAAAAGAAGGAAAACATTTAAAAGCCTAAAAATTCCTGAAGAAGAAAAAAATTCTCATTTAGTATTAGTTCAGAAAATTAACTGTGCAATGAATTACATACATAACTCTTGAACAAACACTTTTACTTCATTAATATCTTTTATAATACATTAGTACTTGAATGTGGCATAATGTTCCGATTATGGTATTTTTAATTACATATATTAGAAATGTAACATGATTTTATTGTACTTCATACTTCTTTATTTAATACATCAGAAGATAGTGTTTGCTGTCTCTAATATCACAAGACATGTTTAACAAAAAATGAAAATATATTTGTCTCAATATATTTGTCTCGAGGCCATATTTGTCTCAAATGTATATATATAATGTATATATTTAAGGTCAGAAGGAAAGGACTGTCCTCATTTAGTCTGAACTCCTGCACAACATGGGTCATAGAATTTCACCCTGTAACTTTGTCAGTATTTTATGCAATATGGGAATAATAGGAGCTCCTTTGTACTGAGTTTCAGGAAATTTAGACAGTTCTTATCCCCCAGAATTGACAAGGAGATATGCACATGTTAACTTTTTTCTATTTCAGTATTGATTAGTGTTTTCCTAAGAATAAAATATAAAAGGTATAATTAAAACCTCATAGAATTCTTCTACAGTCTATGTCCTCAATAAAACAAAGTAATCAAAGCTGTGGTACATTCAAAAAAGACTCAGTTTATCCAGGAAAAAAAAAAAAAAAATCCTGTTGGCTTGGTCCATGAAGCTAAAAATGGAAAAAAATCTACTGTCAAACAGCAGTAAACCTGCTTTATAAGCTGTCTCTCATCAGAATAAATTCTATTTAAAATTATTGTTACTATTTTTATTTTAGCATGTGAGAAGAATTACATGGAAAAGTTAAGAATAGATTGGAGACAAAAGCCTGAGTCAATAAATGTTCTGTTGGCTGTTTAATGACCTGATTTGTTAGGCTTTTCCTGCAGTATACAAAAGTTAATAGGCAGTGTTCTTATATTTGCTTTCTCATGTTTATTTCTTTTTGCATACCAATAAAGGAGAACTGCAAGGGAGGTGGCTTAAACTTCCTGCTCAACTTATTACATTGTATTTCCTTGGTGGTTTGAAGCTCAGTGGCCGGAATTGAATGAATAATATTTGATTGACTGAAAGTGAGGAATATTTTAACCTGTAATTATTAGAAAGAATGTAAGTGTTGTGTTAAGTGCAGGCTGCTTTCTTTGGGCAATATGGCCTTGTAATTAAGGCATTTGTAGCCCTAATTAGTAGCATTTGCCTTTCACAGACCTGTAGGGTCACTTTGGGCAAATCAGCATTTGCCTCTCTCCTTACACACCACTGCTGTCTCATTTTTTAAGGATTAGAGCCTAAGCCATTTCCTTTTGGATTTTTGAAGGCATAGCTATACTAGCATGTACTTTAACCTGGAGCTCAGAGGTAACACAAAAAAACAGTGATACTTTTTTTACAGGAGGTGACTGAAACAGTGTCTAATGCATGTACGAAGTACAGGTAGTGATTCTCAATCCCCATGTGCAAATGTATACATAACATATGGGGAGTGCTACTTGTGATTCTTGAGAAGTGCATGCTTTGGATATTCCATATATAAAATAGGCTGCTAGCCAGCTGGTTGACTACTGTGCTCCAAAATAATCAGCATATAGCTGGAGTTGTTAAAAAAATTGCTGAAATTATGATACTAGGCAAAACCAACCATTTTCATATGAGTTTTCCTTTTAAAAAGTAGGTTGGGAGAAAATTAAATCTGAACAAAAACTGGAGGTTATCCTGGACATACATGAAAAAAATGAAATAGAAAAAAAAGGATTAGCATAGCTAAAAACCTCACCAACTCCTGTAAAACTAAAACAACTTAAGTGCATTAGATAGTGGATCTCTTCCATATAGAAAACAGATGGGCAAAGCAAGCAGAAGAGTCATGCTGCAAATTATGGGTAAAGAAAATTCTAGGAACATAACTTAAATTCAGGAACAAGGCTTTGAGAATATTTGATTTTTTTTTTATTAATTTTTAAAAAAAAGAAAAATTAAAGGATTTTTAAAAAAATAAGTTCTTCTTTTCAAAAAGAGGTAAAATCTGTAAAACTGTGTTCAGCTCTGTCCTAAATGAAATATTTCATTAAGTAAGAACTGTTTTTCCTCTTCCCTTTTTCACCTGTCAAGTCTCAACAGAAACTTGACTAGAGCGTAGTTTTATAATAAGCATTGGCTTGACAATACTTGGTTCAGGGAAGAACAAGGGCTGGGAAAGGAGATAGGAAGAAGAGAGTTATTAAATATTTTACCTGACTCTTAAGTGTAACAAGTATTCACATATAGTCTGTGAAATCCCCTTCCTTTTAGTGTAGAGAAAAAAAGTAATCTTTTTTAATTTTCACCATGTGCTTAAATCCCATTGAAGTCAACAAGGCCAGAGGATAAATTGCAGCCTTAAGGAAGCTGAATGGTGAAGGACAGTTCTGGGATCATCTGGGTATTTGCTGCAGTATGAAAAAACAATTGAGTTTCTCTTCAGACATTGTCTCGCTCCTGTCATTCTTCTAACATCCACAGGGTCTGAAGGCTGAAAATTTAACATCTCTTGCAAAGGGCAACCTCAGTCAGCTCCTCTTGACAGGATTTTGATGCAGAACAGCGACAGCAAGTCAGGCTGGTGAGTTCCTCTACATCTGTTTTGAGCAATTAATTCCCTAGAGGTAACTTCATACAGATGCAACTAATTTTGCAATGTTTTTGCTAGAATGTGATTGAGTGAACCGACTGAAAATAGAAGAAATTTGGTATTTATTTTGTGAAAACAAATGACGAGGCCATTAACCCTCCAATAGAACTGATTACTGTATATGTTTTGAAATATTAGTCCTTTTTATTCCCAGGCTTGAGAACTGCACAACAGCTTTGGTGACAATCAAGATGATGCTGCTTGTCAACACTAAGCAAAGACAGATTGTTGTGATGAGGGAATCACAACTCTCCAAACATAAACATGAAACCTAACCCCATAAACTCCTGTAGCCTCCCGGTATCAATCAGCTGTAGGTTAGATTCTCTTTCCCAAAGAAAAACGTATTCAAGGTCTATTTCTGAGTGCATTAAGATTATTTCTTACACTTTAATGAAATAAATGAAACTCTCTCTTAGAAGTTAGTGTCTATTGGGACTTGAATAAAGAATGTTAAAGTTGTCATATTCCTAGAATATGTAGGATCACAAAAAAAGTCAGTTCTATTGCTATGTTTTCAGGTTTACTTAAGTTCATCAGACTATATGTACATCTATTTTATAATTATATTGCCAATGTACAGACATGAATAACAGTTTTGCTCTAGATATATTTGCTTTTGTGCACAGATACAGATATTTAACAACAAAATTTTATTTGAAATGGTGGTTTGGCTATGGATTTTTTTTTTTTTTTTTTTTTTTTTTATCCCCAGTAACTAGTTCTAATGTGGTATAGGCTAATCAAAACTGGAGTGTCCTTCAGAACAAGCACTGTTTCTGTTTTAAAATAATGTTTTAGAAGTGTGCTCACTCACTGTGAACAAACCTGGGAGCAGGAAAGGATACTTAAGCAAGCTTTTGTCTTAGAAGTGTACCTTACAGCAATTTTATCTGCTTCCAGCTCCCCATTGCTTCCAAACAATTTTGCAACTTATTACACAGTTTTACTCATATCTGACAGAGAGATAGCAAAATATTATGAAGAAATTGGTAGCTGAGTAAAGGAGGAATACACAGATAACTACCCCTCCAATGATGAACAAAAGTCTGTCCAGAGAAGTCAATTATACTACTGTTAGATACTGCAGAAACCACACAGGAGAGAACTGTACCAAAGTCACAGGAAACCAGACTTTATAAATTCTACTTCTCCTGCAACTACTTGTCTTCCTGGCTGTGTATAAGGAAACCTCCAGGGTATACATTGGCAACAACTCAGTGTGAAAGAATCCCATTAGTAGCTTCGTCACCTGCAATTTCTGAGGTCAGACTGTTTTGGGAACATTAATTTCTCCTGTGTTAGAAAGCCAAACACAAATTCAATCTCCTCCTGGTGTCTCCCCACAATAGAACTTCAGGATGAACTTTATTAACTCATTTGGAGAATCCTTATAGCACTGGCTGCAGACAATCTACTGTGGGCAGGTGCTCTGTAAACTTTCTAACACATTGCCTAGCCAATATACACAGCTCTTCACCTTCAGACTCCCTCCTTTTTTACTTTGGTATTGAAAATATTTTTATGTTTTAATAAATTCCTTAGATAAGTGTAGAATTCACCAGACAAACCTGTATTTAACTCAAAGATTAATTAAATCCACTGCATCCAAATGGCAGGTTAATATAAAGAAAATATTTAGTTGAGATACAGCTTAAAATTAAAATGATATTTTAAGAACTGAGTATGTATCCTCTAATCAGTGCTTATCTGCTAATCATGAGGAAATTATGACTGGGATGTAGTGATACATGGATCAGCTCAATTGAAAGGTCAAAACATATAAATAATTATTGCTACTTTTAAAATTTTTTACCTGCAATAAAAAGATTGAGATGAGCCTTACTTTGTTTAGCAGAAATACCTGGGGAGTTGCAAGTCATTTAATTTTAGAAATAACAGAATCTATCGTTCTAAACATATATGTGTTTTTAGCCCTCTTCTCCCATGGAACTCTTTTATAGTCAAATCTGATGATTTGACTGCTTTCACGCTTATCTTCGAAAGATATCAGAAAGTCTCCTTTCTCTTCAGCCCTCAAATATCAGGAAGATTTTACTCCTTCTCCACCTCTCCAAGCCTCTTACTGGTTGTTGAAAGAGAAATAATTTTATTTCTTCAGTTCAGGGATAAATTTGTATTATTGGCAGAATCAAATCTAATTTCCACAGAGCTTTTGCAGTTCTAAAGAAATAACTTAGCCCTTGTTCTGATGACAGTTCATGTTCTTCCTGTGCCCAGAAAGGTAGTAAATTTTTAGATAACGCTTTGCTTGGCAGAAGGTTAACTGCTCTTGCTGATGGTAAGGAAGAACAGAACTGTTTCAAGTATTACGATAAATTGATGGTCCCTTTGCACTATACTTGAAAGAACAGGAAGAAGGTCCATGCTTAAGGAAGTTTGTCTGGGTGGATCCACTCTCAGATAGGTCTTGGACTGCTACAGCCACTGCTCAAGGTTTAATTGTTTAGGTTAAAGCAAGCACAACCAGGATGATTTCTACTGGATAATTAGTCATACAAAACAAGTTATCATAAAAACTTACTTTCACTTAAAGAACATCATTGTTTGAAGGGGACTCCATGAGGAAAAGAAACCCAGCTCTGTCCCAGCTGAAAACTAGAACACTTAGGAAGATGAAAATATTGTGAAACTTGAAGGGACATAGCAAAACCACAGAATTAAGAGATATGTAATCAATGGCAAGCACTGATAAGTGTATTACTATGCTATCTAAAGAATCGTTTTCATGTTTTACAGTTTTCCTGACTTGGAATATATCATCTCGCTGCATGCTAGATTACACCCATTATTATCATACAGTGAACTCAGTGTGTCTTTTTGTATCAATGAACTATAAGTTCTCATAAAAAGCATACAGAACTCTTAAAAAATAAGATAGAATGAAAAACGAATCATTGGATAAAATCCAGCTTGGAGATTTATTCTGGTTTTTTTTATGTGAAAAAAGTGCATGTACTTTATGATCCCTCTGGGTACCACAGTTCTTAAACTTTGTGAATTTTAATATGAGTATATGAAACCATACAGGTTTGAGTAAGATTTATGAACAATATATACTTTAAATCATTGTCTACACATAGCAAAAAAAAAACCAACCAAACCCAAACATCTCATCACTAGTTTCTTCTCACCCTGAACTTTCCCTTTAAATCTTATAAACTTGATAAAAGAAGCTCGGGAATTGTCACAAGTTTAAACTGTTTTTCTATCATCAGGTCAATAAGGTTTCATGTATTTTCAGACAATTTTATGATTTACAGTTCTCACATTCCAGTCTGGTTCTGACAAGGTCTCAGCAACTGTCACATCCATGAGTCACATTATTAATCCATTGCCAGACTCTATTTGAACTGCTACACTTGTAAAGGAGCCAGTATGAAACTCTTGGTTTTTTGCTGACTGTCTGCTAGATCCTTAGTGAGTGTAAAGTAAAGAAGTTTCATAGACTTCCATACAATTCTAGCCAAGTACAGTCACTGATAGTCCCTTGGTGTTTATCTCAACTTCTATTGACTTATTAGGTGTCTAAGTAACAGTAGCATGTAAGTATCCGAGTCACAGAACATGTATTTTATAGACACACCAGAAAAATATTTGAAGATGTGACAGTGACAACAGAATGCTTCTAGTGCCCTGGTTCACAGAGATAAATCTTAAAGAACTTACTACATTCAATAATACATTTTAACAATCACTTTTTCTGGTGTTGTCTTATTACCTTCTGTACAAGTCATCTACATTAAGCCATTGATGTTAATAACAATTTTAGCCAAGATGGCATGGATCTAGGAGCATGCAATCTCTCATATGTAGAAAGTATTTAAATCTTTACTAGCAGCTCACAGGTACAAGTATTAGCCTAATAAATGGATAAGAATTATGTTACATTACAGAATGTGAACAGCACAATTGTATTACAAATATATTTTAAATTTTGATTTTTTTTTTTTTATTAACAGACTACTGAAGACTGATTTATAGACCAAGTCTATTCACATGATGTGGCATTGAGAAACAGAAACAAAACCATTGCTCTTTATTAGGAGAATTCACATTTGAATGCAACATAAGAAACAATAAATGCAGTCAGACAAATCGGGGACTGTGAGAAAGTAATGAGACAAAATTAAGCACAGCATATCACCAGTTTAACAATTGCTAGTTTCCTTCTCTGTCATGGAAACAAAGTTTAAGGAAAGATTTTTAGGAAAATAACATGACAGGAATGTGACGGTTAAATTGACTATGACGGGTATGATGGGGAAAAATTCATAGTTTGACAAATGGCTGGGGAAAAATGGTAATCAGGTTGGAGTTGAAACTGCTGTTTCAGCATTGAATCAGATGATAGGAGGTCTCTTAAAATCAAGGCAAGATGGTGTGATAGTGCTTATGGCAAGGGAGGTCACAAGTAAGGCAAAATGGATGGGACATTGCAATAGCTGTCACAGCAGATTTGATATATAAGATTTGATACATCTATCAAAGCCAGACAAAAAAGTTTTTATAATAGAAATGTCAGATAATGAAAACCTGGACAGGAGCTTTAGCTGAAGATGGGTAGGAAGTGACATATCTTGGACTTGTTATATGCAGGCACATGACCATATTGATACTGCTCAGGTACGGTGATGTAATGTATAAGTGATTATGGCTATGACCAGGCAAGATCACCATCCTGACTGTCAACATGACTGAGGAAAGGCAGCAGGGAATGTAGGAAATTGGAAAAGACAGGATCAAGCAAAAGGAGGAGAAACAACTACTTGTTGTCCCCTCAGATTATGCAGCTGAATTTGTATTTGCAGAAAGAATTATGTAAATCCAGAAAGCACAGTGAGAAGAAAATGAAATAATATGATCTGGAAGACTGTTCACAGAGAATGAAAAGGAAAAAGGAGAAAGATCACATTCTGTGATTCTGTGATCTTCTGAAGTACAGAGGAAGAATTAAATGGAAAAAGAGCTAGGAAAGTTAAGTTCCCAAAACTCAAAGGAGGACAAATTTCCAAGAAAACAGAGATAACAGTACTGAAGGCATTGGTACCACATCAAAGAGGAGGACATAATATTAGTTGAAAGACTTCAGAGAGGTTGTGGTTAGACTCCAGAAAGGCTATGGAGTCTCTCAACTTGGAGATATTCAAAAGCCATCTGGAAGTCACCCTGGGCAACTGGATCTAGGTGGCCCTCCATGAGCAGAGGGACTGGACTAGATAACCTCTGGACATCCCTTCCAACCTCAGTCATTCTGTGGTTCTGTGAAAGTTTGCTTATGAGTACTTGAGAAAAAATATGGAAGTTGAGGAGTGAAAAACATGCTTTACCTGAGAGAATCTAGGGTGGATTTGGTGGATGTGACTCCATAACACCATGGTTAATGACACTGGCATTTAATTTTTGGTAAAAGAGAGTAAAAACACATTTAAATGCTGACTCAAAGATTAGTGAAAAGAAAAAAATGAACAGGGAAGAAAATGAATGGTCAGTTCAGAACATTGGAAAGACTAAGGTCCCTGAAAGAACAAGGAGGATTAGGGAGGATAATTAATGAGAAATATCTACATGTATAGAGAGGGAGAAGGAGGAGGCAAGAGCTATGTGCATGCTTGTGTGGAAGTCTTGCTATATCTTTTCTGCTCTCTGACGGTGACAGTCAATGACAGGAGTGGGGGGCTGGAGAAAACATAACTAAATCTAAAATTGCAAGTATGCTTAGGATGTCCTACACTTGGGGTTTTTTTTTACTTAAAGTACTCAAAAGTCCAAAGCAAGTTAACTGAAGCTATTTGCATCCAGGTGCAATTCTTACCATTTGACTTGCAAAGGTCCATGTCTGCATTTGAGTTGGTCACTGTAGGCTCCTTTTGCAGGCAGTGAAGAGAAATCGTTACCTCTAAGGAGTGACTTAGACTGACTCGTCTTTGACTCCCATATTTGAATTAAATGAGTTGGTCTGTTATCTCTCTTTCTTTCTGGTGACTGCAAAGGGAACCTTGGGTCACCAGTTCCATCTTTGATGTCTATCATAGAGATCTACACGATCTGGTTTTGGCTAGCAGAATCCCACCTTTCAAGTGAGAGTTTAAACACATCAAAAATAATAAAAACATCTTTGGTCCAAAATACTTTAAAATAATTTGAGAGTTGTTCTGAAACATCTGAACAAACCCCATAAACTGAAATCATAAGAATCCACTGGCAGTATGAATTATATCCCTTTACTGCTAAAATACAGTAACACTGATTTAGGTCCAGAGACTCATTTTAGCTCTAATGGTCACTTTTGCATGTCATCATGCCCAGATACTATATTGTGAAATCACAGGGAATTAGGTAAATATTTGTCACCATGCCAGAGGCAGTAAACATAAATCTTATGGTAAAAGTATAATAAGAGTTATTTACTCTGTTTTTGCTTATGTATTACTTTCTACTAATGAGGGACACAGTTCTAATTCTGTCCCCATTCATATATAAATATATATATTTACAAATAATATAAATGCATATACATTTATGCATATACATTTATGTACACATACTATTTATATTAAGTCTTCTTCTCTATTCCAGTAGTGATAGCAGAACCAAAAACTCCCTCGATCATATCCCCTCTACCATCTGCTTGCCTTTTTATACATACACATTTGGGACAAAGTTCTTTTAACTTATTCACCTCCCTAACTACTTATTAAGCCCAGAGAGTACAGAAAAAGGTAATTTCATGCAAAAGACCTTGGCTGGGGATTATTTCGAACAAACATGAATTATGACAGTTATAAAAATAGCAAAATAATCCACCCTTCCTCTTGGGTATGTATTTATCATTATTCCATCTGTATGCGTCCAAACTCAGTTTTAAAAAGGAAGTTTAGGAAAGTGCAGATACTGCTGTTCACAGTCAATATGTATTTGTGCTGCACCACTTACATACTGGGAAGGATGGCTCAGTATGGTTGCTTGCATTGGAAAAACATACGTGTCCAATTTATTTCCCTTTATTCAGACTGGAGTGGCTCTAAGAATCTGTTAGCTGGTGACCTGGAAGAAACCTGACACTATTGCAGGAGCTTTGGATTGCCAGACTAGCAGGCTGCTGCCAGGCATCATTGACTCTGCTCTGCAACAGGGTCTCAAGCTATTTGCATTGGCTCTGCTGCTGGGCAAGCTGTCGTCTGGCCATTTCCACCAGTCTTCCTTCACCAAAGAAGCAGTCTGACCCTCAGCTTTCAGCATTTACAAGGCACTGTTGTTTTCTATGTAGGGGTGAGTGAGAGAGTTGAAAGCTTAGACTGGCATTCTTCACCCTGACACTGTGTAGAAGCACTTCACCTCATTAGCTCAGTTTCTGCCAACACACTGGCATACTACACTGGAATGCTCCTTACTTCCAAAAATAACAAAGCAAGAACAAGGAAAAAGCATATATTTTGCACAAAATAAAGGAACTTTTAGAATCTGTAATATGTACTCTAATCTGATTCCACAGAGCTGTGAAGAATTTTCTTATGTCTCTCAAAGCACAAGAAGTTAGAAATTAAGAAAATATAGGTTTTAGGAGACGTCAAAGATGATTGTGCTTCTACCTT
Source organism: Antrostomus carolinensis (assembly GCF_000700745.2). Taxonomy (NCBI): domain Eukaryota; kingdom Metazoa; phylum Chordata; class Aves; order Caprimulgiformes; family Caprimulgidae; genus Antrostomus; species Antrostomus carolinensis. The sequence continues at coordinate 15,738 of NW_010320994.1, read as the reverse complement.
TAGTGGTTAGACACCACAGGATTACTTAGTCAGAAAACAATGCTCTGACACACTCAAAAAAAATTTGTGGCAGATAAGTACCTTTATAACAGCCATAGAAGAGGGGAATTGCTAGGGTGAGGCTTACAAAGCTGTGTTATCAAACTCAAGACCAATAGTAAGAGACCAAAAGCTACAATTGTGCCATCTCCCTTTATCAGAATGGAGTCAGATTCAACTCAGATCATCCAACAGTCCCCATTAGTGTAATGACAGGGAACAGGGGGAAGGAAAAAAAAAAAAATCCTCTGGAACCTGATTCTGACAGTTACTTAATCCAGAGTGCATCAACAGGATGTGTTAATATGTATCAGTAATAGCTTGATTTACCAGAAAAGCCAGAGTAGTCTTTACCCACATCTTTTGTCTGTTACTGACTGCTATTACTATACTTTTCACTGTACTTCCTCTCAAGCTCTTTTATTTTTGTTTTCCTAAGTAAATTTTAGACTCACAGAAACAGAAAAGCTGAGTTGGGAAGAATTGTAGAGGTCTCTAATCCAGCCTCTTGCTCAGAGGATGACTAACTTCAAGGTTAGATCAAATAGCTCAAGATCTTACTAAGTGTTTTGAAAGTTTCAAAGGTCAGAGGTTCCACAGGGCCTCTAGATGATCTGATCCAGTAGTTAAACCTTATTGAATACATGAGTAAAATTCTTTACAGTGAGAATTTCTGCTATTGCTAATTGTGACTTTTGCCTCTTATTTTCTTGATGTGGCTTTCTATGAAGAATTTGTCCATCTTCTCCTTCTGTCTCTGGGTATATAAATGGGAAGTGTAGAGATTTCCTGGGGAAGGAGAGGGTATGTGCAAAACTGGAGGCAGTATTCCAGATTAGATGTCAGAAGCACTAAGTAGAATGAAATAGTCACTTCCCTTGCCCTGCTGGCTATGCTCTTCATAAAGTAGCCTGGTATGCAGCCAGCCTGCATACTGCAAGGACATGCTGCTAACACCTGCTGAGTATCAGTCGCTTCCCTATCTGTATTGATGCACACTGTTAGTCTGTCCTGGGCATAAGACTGGGTATATCTCTGTTGAAACTCATGGTACTTCTCCTTGTCCATCCTTCTAGCTTGCCAAGATCCCTTTCCTTTGAAAGTCTTCCCTGCCCTGTTGTGCCTTGACACTACACCCTCAAGGTGCCACTTGTGAATCAGGTAAGGCTGTGTTCCTGTTCCATGCTCTAGGTTTTCAGTGGATACATTAAACAGCCCTTCAAGAACATGATTTGTAGCCTGGTACAAGTTAGATTTCAAACATTTGCTTGTTGTTATGTATTAAAATACCTAAACTCTTTGAAATGATGCACAGCTTAAATGAGAGATTTCAAATAATTGAAGATAAACCCAAGTCCAGCAAGCCAAACAGTTTTTCACTCACCCTGCAGTCCACCTGTCTAGTCCATATCTTCTTTGACTACAATCTGACTGCAGGCCTATTATGTGATATATTATCAAAAACTTTATTGTAGTCTGTCTCTTCTTGTTTATATCACCTCGAAGCTGTAACAAATGTTCTTATTTTTGCTTCATGTAATCCAGTTTCTTTCTGCTCATACTGAGTGTACTCCCAGGCATATTTATGTTACTCAGAATTCAGAAATAGTTCATTTAAGAACATTTGTAAAGTCTATAGTGATGAACACACCTACATCACCAAGCAGTTGGTGTCAGCATTACAAGTGCCAGAGAAAGAACTAAGCAGAACTATTCAAAGGACACTCATGGCCACATGCCTAAAGCTTGTACAGACAATGTTTCCAAAACAGCCCTACCTTTGCTATCTGTTCACCCAGTGCTGGCCCAGAAAGGTTACTTCCTTACTTTTTACCATGTAGCAGCCCAGAATAATTATGGATGAATTTTCTTGCTTCAGGCTTCAGTGTTCAACTTTAAACAAGCTGGTCAGGTCTATTTACTGAGTAAAGCATGAACATAAAACAATGAGAAAGCAAAAAAGTAAGATAATTTAAAAAAAAAAAAACAACAAAAAACCCCAAACACAAAGAAAGAAGCAAACAAACAAAAAAGCACACAGAAAACAGAGCAAGCAGATGCTGATCGTCCTGTCCCTGTAAACGTACTCAGATGAGCCATGTTTCTGAATTTCTACCTAGCCTGATATGGAAGAAGCATAATTTGTAGTAACTGGCAATTAAAACCAGGAGACATAATACAGTAATGATTAACTCTTTTGATACTACTGTCTAGGTACCAGCACAGCAAAGCTCCCAAACTACCGGTCAATGCTGTGGCATGAAGAAAGCTAGTTTGACAGACAGATAAGAAAGGCTAGTAGGACACCCTTTTATGCTTTAAAGAGTACGAAAAAGTGCAGCATGGCAGAGTGGAGAACAGTTCTGATTCTTGGCAGATGTGTTCTGTGTGTGTTCTGTGTGTGCTTTGTGTGGAAGCAGGGAATGCTCAGCGGAGCTCTGAATCCCCTCAGCCAGAGCCCAGACACTCTGTGAAATAAAAACCCAGACATTGGTCTGTCTGAAAGCATTGGAACTAAGCTGAAAACACATGTGATTACTTGTGTAGGTGACAAGAGAAACTGGAATATAAAGTACTCTAGACAGTCAATAAACCTGTCTTACAAACTTCCCTTTATCCCTAGTGAACCCGCCTCCCCCCCGCCCCCCCCTTAAAAAAAAAATCCAAAAAAACCCCAAAACCCTTGAGTTTAGCTGAACATAAATAGGAAATGTTTTGGAAAAGACAAAGTTAGTTAGGTTTTCTCCCCTCAAAAAAAGACTACATATTCAAAATATGCAGGGAATATTCCCAACTCCACACACTAGCTGTGCTTCCTATCTGCTCCTGCAGAAGTTAGCACATTAAAGATTTTTTTGATGCATCACTAACATGTATTCTGTAAACTTTGCTGCAGGGTTCGGATGACTAGTGACAGCTGCAAAATGTAACTTCTCTCTTTCGGAACAGTGCGCTTCCCTGCATGATCTTGGAAGGTTCAAACACCAGAGTAATCCTTTATCAGTGTAAGCACCCTGACATCAGATACAGATAAGAATAGTTTTGAATTAAAACAGTTTACAACTAGCTGGCCAACTTTTTTTTTTTTTTTTTTTTCCCCAGCTTTTGATAGAAAAGGCTGTAAAAAGGAAAGGAAAAGAATGAGAAAAGTGGATTTTTCCTGCTGTCAACAAGTATTCCTAATTAAGAATGTCATAATGCAATTGTTGACTAACATTTGCGATAATCACAATGAAAATAAATGGATCATCTCAAAGAAGCAACAGATAATGTTTTCATCATGATTGCCATGAGCAACTTTTTTCAAGAAAGGAGATGAAAACATTCCATATTCACTAAATTATAGTGATGCAGTGACTTGCAAGCCTGGTGAGGCCACATCTGGAATATTGTATCCAGTTCTGGACCCCACAGTTCAAGAAGGACAGGGAACTGCTGGAGAGTCTAGCACAGAGCCACCAAGATGATGAAGGGAGTGAAGCATCTCCCTTATGAGGAAAGGCTGAGGGAGCTGGGTCTCTTTAGCTTGGAGGAGACTGAGGGGTGACCTCATTAATGTTTATAAATATGTAAAGGGCAAATGTCATGAGGATGGAGCCAGGCTCTTCTCAGTGATGCCCAAGGATAACACAAGGGGTAGTGGGTGTAAGCTGGAACACAGGAGGTTCCGCTTAAACTTCAGAAGAAACTTCTTTACAGTGAGGGTGACAGAGCACTGGAACAGGCTGCCCAGGGCGGTTGTGGAGTCTCCTTCTCTGGAGACATTCAAAACCCTCCTGGACTCCTTTCTGTGATGTTATTTAGGTTCTTGCTCCAGCAGGGGGATTGGTCTAGATGATTTTTCGAGGTCCTTTCCAATCCCTAATATTCTGTGATTCTGTGACATAAGATACTTTCCACAAATGATAATGCAATTCAAGTTTAAAAGAAGTTCCCTCAGTTTCTGTAACACTCCTTCCTAAAGCACTAGAAATCTGATATTTACAGGTCATGAGATCACAGGGTGGAAAGCTGAGAGTGAAAAGCACAGCTGGATGTTGTGTGGTCCAACTGTACTAAGCAGTCAGCCTAAACAGGTTGCCCAGGACCATGCATAGCTGGATTTTTAACATCTCCAAGCATGGAAACTCCACAGCCTCTCTGGAAAACCTACTCTAATATTCAACCACCCTCATGCAAAAAACAATTTCTTAAGTTTAAATAGAATTTCCTGTACTTCGTGTCCAATGTCTCTTATCCTGTCACTGGACACCACAGAGTCTGGCTGTTTGCTTTCCCCACTGACACACCTCCTTCCCCCACCAGGTATTTATACACTTTGATTCCCCTGAGCCTTCTCTTCTCCAGGCTGAGCAACTACAGCTCTCTCAGCCTCTCCTCATATGACAGATGTTCACTTAACCATCATTGTGACCCTTCCATAGACTCACTCCAATATGACCACGTCTCTTTTCTACTGGGGAACCCAGTACTAGACCCAGGACTCCAAAGGTGTCTCTCCAGTGCTGAGGAGAAGGAAAGGGTCACCTCCCTCAACCTGCTGGAAATGTTTTTCATAATGAAGTTCATGGTATAGCTGGCTTTCTTCATCACCAGAGTGCGTTACTGGCTCATGGTCAGCTTGTTGTTCACTAAAGCCCCAAAGTAATTTTCTGCAAAGTCACCTTCTAGCTGGTACTGGTGCCTGGGGTTATTCCTTCCTTGGTGAAGGACTTCGTATTTACCTTGACTGAACTTCACTAAGTTACTGTTGAACCATTTATCCAATTTGTTGTGGTCTCTCTGAATGAAAGCGCAGCCATCTGGTGGTTCAGCCTTTCTCCCTGTTTTACATGATCTGTAGACTTACTGAGGGTGCACCATCATACAGGTCAATAATGAAATTTAATCGTATTGCATCCAATATCAATCTTTGGGCTACACAGCGAGTGACTGGAGTCTAGTTGAATTTAATATTACCAGCTACAACCCTTGGAATCCAGCACTTCAGAGAGTTTTCAAACCATCTCGCCATCCACTTACCTAGCTAATATCTCATCAGCTTGTCTAAGGGGATGTTAGAGGAGACAGTGTCAGAAGCTTTACTGAAGTTAGTTTTAAGTAACTCGTCTCTTTATAGAAGGCAATAAGGTTAGTCAAGTATGCTGATTTCTAAAGCCAGGCTGACTATTTCAACCACTTTCTTGTACTTAACGTTTCAACCTTGTTTTCAGAAGGATATGCTTCATCACTTTAAAAGCACTGAGGTGAGGATGACCAGCATGTATTTCCCTGGAAACTTCTTCTTGCTTTTCTTGAAGATAAAAGTGACAGAAAGGAAAAAAACAAACCAAAACAAACAAACTAACAACCCTCCACAAAACCAAAACACAAATACAGAAAACCCAAACAAACCTAAAACACTCCCCTGGCCCGCTCTTCTTTCCAGGATATTTTCTGCTAGGATTTTGCAAGTTCTGGAACAGGCCAGGAGTACACACATGGATGAACAGCAAGGGAGAAATAGTTCAAGGCCTGGGAATGCCTAGGCAGTCTCTCCAGAGCATCCCAGATACAAGCCCCCAAGCAACAGCAAACAGCCCTGGAGGGCAAGTCAGGTCAGCAGACAAGGCCTCTGGCTCCTGGGAATCTCCCACCACTGTCATTCACCATTTCCTCCTGGTGCATTTGCAAGGATCAGGATCAGTCAGCTCAGATGCTTTGTTGGCAAGAGCTCATTAGCCCTAATCTGCTACCAGAGTACTGACCTATTCATTCTGCAGCTGCAAATCTGCAGTGTGGAGCAGGACCCATCCTTTTGGCACCAGAAGTCACAAGCTTCCAGCCTTCACTGTTACAAGAGTTTTCATTTCTCAACCTAATAAACAGACACTCTGGCTGCCTCTCCTTCAGTACAGCTGGGGATTCAGGCTACTGAAGGTGCATAGACTCCTCTGAAGATCCCATCAGTCCCTTTCTCATCACCTTTGCTGCTGTGCAACTCTGCTGGCCTTCACCAGTGCACACCTCCCACAGGTGAGGAGCCCATCACCCCCAAGCCCTAGGCACCTGCAGCCCCCGATTTGGAGACCTGCATCCTAATTTGGGAGCTTGCTCTGGGTCAAGGCCTCTGATGTTACCAGGGTAGCAGGTCCATATGGGGCATCACTATCATGTGTGGACATAACTCTGCTGTTTCAAACAACCACCCATAAAACCCGCTTCCTCTATGAGCTTCACCTTAGGCTGGAACTTATAGAGGCCTCTCCCCAGTACCTACTGCAAAGGTGTCTGTCTCACCTCAACCTGGAGTCAGCTAGGACAGATACTTCAAGGACCCTTTGGTGAAGAACAGCTGACAGAGCTTGTTAGAAGCTGCTGGAAGTTGCAGAAAGTCATAGCAGGAGTGCTATTCTTTCCTGGTAGCACCAAGACACTCTAGTATTCTTTGAAGAAGTTCTTCATGATCCCAGAAGTCTCAAGAAATCTAAAAGGTTTTGAGGCAGAGCCCAGAAACTTCTGTGCAAGCTGCTGCTTCTGTTGGTCACACTGTAATGAAGGAGGTGAAGGAGGAACATGATGTTAATTTGTAATGAAGGCTGTCATCCCTGCAATAGGAGCTGGGCTGGGGACACCTTAAACTGGATATGAACTAATATAACTGTGCTGGCAGATGCTTGTCCACATTGTAAAGCAACCACCAACTCTTGACACAATCTGCTTCTTTTCAGGCCACGGACTAAAAGAAGATGCTAGAAGCTAAAGGAAGTACGAGGCTAAGAACAGTCAGAAGAGTAAACTGGGCCAGCTTTTGCTTCAGAAGTCCATATAAGATTTGTTACCTCCACGGTGATATTCTTATGGTATCATTTGTGCTAAATAAATATCAACTCAGTTCCAGAAATTTAACAAGTTGCTTCAAATCTGCCATGTGTTTTTCCAGTCTTCTGAGATTTTGCAATGCTTTACGAGTTAGTTTGTGTGCCATATTGTGAATGCTGTGCTGTAATCACCAACCATTTTTTTCCACTGGGAAAAGTTAATCTGGCAATGTATAAACATTAGATCTCAAAGACTGCACCACAGAACAGTGAGACATTTTCACACAACAGACATGTAGAAGCACATACATGGGAGAGGAGTAATCATCTAGTTTGGTTTTGTGGATTGATTTAACTGTTAACACTGATTTGTGTGTTCAGGTCTAGTGCAGAAGAAAAATGACAAATATTGTGTTAGTCCAAGTATTGTGTACTGCATAACAACCAGCCTCATGTGATTCTAATCATGAAAACAGTGGCAAACCTCTTCCCCAATCTAACTTGAAAGTCAGAAAAACTAAAAGGCTCTTCTGCCATGAGGTCTGTCAGAACTGCCAGTGCTCGCTCTTACTGTAATTCCAGGAGAAAAAAAGCAAAAATGTGGAGGATGAGAGGCAATTGCAACTGTAAATTATTATTTATAGTTCCTTTTCATGGACATGAAATCCAGACTGTCAGAAAGATTGAATTGCTGTTCTGATCTGGAACGGCAGCCTGCATATAACTTTTTTAAAAAAGAAGTATTTTTCCTTTTGAATCTTGTGCTGTCAGACATATAATATACGCATCTTTAAGGCTCCTCTGTCCTTACAGGAATTCTGTTTACATTAAGGCTGAAAGGTTTGAAGTGCTTTCTGGATGAATGACTCAAGGTGGCACGTTCCCAGCTCCGTCGTGTGGTTGCAGTGGCAGGCTGGCACGCCTGGCTGTGGCAAGCCCCTGGGTGCGTGGGAGGGCTGGGGCGAGAGAGAGAGCAATTCTTGCTGAAGAAGTGCCAAAAACAACTGAATGCTTGAGAGAAAAACTTAATCTCCAGTTTCTGTGGATGGCTAAGTGACATTGTCACCTCCAAACTTAACAGCAGTATCTACCAGTTTTCTCAGGTTGTACCTGAACTGTCCTCCTGCAGTGTTGGGATATGCAAAGTAGGTTTAAACAAATGAAGTTGGTCTCAGAGTTAGTCTGCTGAGATAACAGCCTGCAGTATAGACACAGCTTTAGATAAACATCCTGCTTCTCAACTAGATGTAACTGATATGCTGTGCTAGAAAATAGAGCAAGTCACCCATGTATCTTTGTATCAGTTATCTGCCTTCAAAGGAGTTTGTAGGGCTTTCTACCACATTCCAAGCAGAGACAACTGCCTCTCAGAGTATATACAACAGCCAGTCTTTTGTATGGGATACTAGCTACTACTGCATTACAAATTAGTGCTAAGTGCTGAGTATTCACATCTGTTAACAGCATTAGAAACTGCAGCAAAATCATCTAGCCATGAAAAGTTTCCCAGCTGAAGACCACCCAAGCTTGGAAGGCGGTAGCTGTTTTGTGTATCTATTTTTATTTGCTGAGGAATACAGGTTTCTCCCAAACACAGGCTGTTAGATTCATCTGAGCTGCTGATTTCCATACCATATCTACAATTCTCACTCTGGTGTATTGTGCTGGGGCCACTGTAACAGAATGCACTCAACCTGAGGAAGAAACAAGGGTGAAGGAAGCCTGAGAGGAAATAAGTCTGAGGAAATATGGATAAATATACAAAATGTGTTTCTGAGTATAAACAACTTGCTGTACACCAAAGCCTGATTCAAATATCTTTCGTGATCAACAGCAGCATTAAGCAGCTGGGTAACAGAGAGTATATTCAAGTGAAGAAAAACAGCTGTAAGAAACAGAAGTTACTGAGGATCCATTAGTGAAATCTGGACGTAGGTCCAGAGGTACTTGGCATACAGTTTGTATAAAAGTAAAAGACATAAAAAGCAGCTCTGTCCAGTAATGTCTGAATAGTCAGGAGCACGTAGGTTTTCTATGGAAAAAAGGGGCCCTCACCAAGGACAGTTGAATGAGATTATAAGAGACATTTTGCCTTCCTTCTTTCTCGTGCTCAGTTTTTTAACAAGAGTTAGGTAAAACCAAGAGTTTTTTGCATGTGTGTATATATACACATATATATATATGTGTATATATACACACATGTGTGTGTGTGTGCATATGAAAGAAAAACCCTCATGACAAACATTACCTTCTTCTACTTTGATGAGTCAAACACTTCAAAACACTCAATCACCCAGTCATTCTCATTCATCTCCTTATATTTGTTTGCTAAGATAACCCCAGAAGTAAATGATGCAAACATAGGCTAAAAAATAGTTCAAGAAAGTGTCAAACTATCATTTTTCTTCAACAGCACTGAATTAAGGGCTGAGAAGAAATTATACACCCTGGAATTTCCTTCCTTCAGCTAGAGTTCTTCTGCTTCTTTGCCCTCTCCCCAGGCACGAGCTGACGTGTTTACAGACTAACTGTGGTCCTCCTTTCCACCTTCAGGGAATCCTGAACTACTACAAGTTTATTGTGTATTTTCAGAGGGAAGGACAAGTACTTCTCATAATGTTTGTGAAAGTCCTCTGTAACTGCAGAATGCACAGACACTCATTTCTACACCAAATGTAAGCAAGTTCTTAGGTGTATTTCTTTATTACGTGGCTTTAAACTACACTTTGGTTATGTCAAATAAAAAAAAATGATAAGACTAATGAATAAAATTGAGTTTTCGGGTGAAAATTGGTCGAGAAATCAAGGAAATCTACTGTAGATTTACAAATCTCCAGATAAATTGTTGCATCCATATATGAGAGTTTCAAAATAATTGCCAGTACTGATGCTAAAATATTCTGGCAATCAGAGAGCTAGTACTAAGGATTATCAAGTGCTACTGAAAGTGGTAGAAGTTGTAGGAATTCCTTCAAGAATTAGGTCTTATCTTCACTGAGATTGCATCTGCAATCTTACAGATAGTATGCTGGTTTTTTTCTGTCTATTGTTAAAAAATCATAGAATCATAGAATGGTTAGGATTGGAAGCAACCTTAAAGATCATCTAGTTCCAACCCCCCTGCTGTCATCAGGGACCCCTTCCACTAGACCAGGTTGCTCAAAGCCTCATCCAGCCTGGCCTTAAACACTTCCAGGGAGGGGGCATCTACAACTTCCTTGGGCAACCTGTTCCAGTGTCTGACCACCCTCACAGTGAAGAACTTCTTCCTAATATCTAATCTAAACCTCCCCTCTTTCAGTTTAAACCCATTTCCCCTTGTTCTGTCATTAATTGCCCTTATGAAAAGTCCTTCCCCCGCTTTCTTGTAGGCCCCCTTCAGGTATTGCAGGAAAAAGGACTGATTTTTCCAGTTAAGCAGTACTGGAGATTTCCAACGACCTTTAGCTCTGTGCTGACATAATACAGCTCACAGTTAACTGTCAAAGTCTTTAGAGACTTGTATATATTTTTAAAATGTGTTTTATGGCATAAGTGGATAAATACATAGATTTTTATAGGAGTACCTCTCTGTGTATAGCCTGGTTAGTCTATTATAGAATATACTAAACTAAAATTTTATACTCATATATTGGCTTAGAAGTGCATTAAAATTTTTCTTCAGTCATTATCTCCTCCAAATGTTATTTTCTCTGACATTTTTTAATAAACATATGAGTTGTTTCTAAGCTATCCTTTAATACAGTAGATTGGAACTATTTTTCTTAATTCAGGAACTTTAATTTCTGTTTCAAGAATCTGTCTCTTTTGGATTGAGGCATACATTTTGAAAATCTTATTTCAGAAAAATTTTCTTCTGAGCCAGCATGAGATCAAAGTGAGTTTCTAAAACAGTTTTTTGTGATGGGTTTAGATAGAATCATCCTCTTTCTCCCTCATTCTTCTAGATTTTCTCTGAACAAACAAATTTTCTAGGGACCTAAAATAACTGTAAAACCCCATCCTCTCCTAGTACCCTATTTTCTGTCATGTATATCTGTAGCCTTCTAGCCAGAGCTTCTAATGTTTTTATTCCAAATAAACACAGTTTTTGAGATCTTATTGCCCTGAAGTGACTGATAATGAGGACTAAGGAGTACTTAAATCAGTAATACTTTCCTGCCCAGACTATGCATGCCAAATCAGTTTGTTTTGGTTTAGTTTGGTTTGTTTGTTGTTTTTTTTTTTTCTTTTTTCTGTAAGCACAATGTGTATGTTAGTATTAGAACAGATATAGAGCAGACTGGCACCAGTCAGAGCCAGGCAGGGCAAAAACAGCTGCATTCCCATGTTGGCTGCATGCCAGCAGTGTTGGCAGTAGCAGGCAGCAGCTCAAGGAGACCCAACATCCTCCAGGGAATACCTCAAAAGTCAGAACTCACTGATACTGGTGTGTAAACCAGAGGGGATTCATTCGGAGTGTGATATCATACTAGTACTGTTCCCAGGGTTTCAGCATCATAACTGTAAGCTAGTCAAAGTCAACCAAAGAGAAGTTTTACCCCATTTCCCTCCCTTGTACCAGCACTAGTGCTTGCGTGGCCAGGGGTGAGCCAAGGCAGTTCTAGAAAGAGACCATCTGGATCAGAAAAACAAATCGGCAAAACAGGGAAAATAAAGAAAAAGATGGGTTGTTTGCAGCTTCAGCTCTGCTGCCATAGGAGCTGTAGAGTCAAGAGGAAGAGCCAGGTTATCATCAATTTAGAAGCCAGCTTCTGCTCATCAGAGCTTGTGCACAGAGGACATTGTTGTGTCTTGACTCTTTTGTGAGGAGGGAAAAGCTGCCTCTGGGCTTCCCATACAGTATATCCTTTCCTGTGTTTAACCATGTCAAGCAATGCTAAGGACTCAGATCCAACATATGTGTAAAAATGTAATCAGATTTCATAATAGTTACAGGGTTTAAGATTCATTTTCAAAGAAGTTAAAAAAAAAAAAAAAAACAAAGAAAATAACACCAAAAAACTTGCCTTTTTCATCATGGTCTGATTCACACTTTCAAAAAATACCCATAAAATTTAGCCCTTTTTTTTTAAGGGCAAAATATGAAATGAAATTAATTTATTCAAAGCATTATCCTGATCCACTAGTTTCTTACATTTCTTAGACACTTGTAAAAGTCTACATTTATCTCCACTCCTTGGAAAGGAAAATAGAGTGTCCAAAGCTCTTTGGAAATGGAAAGATGAGGTGTCACCACATGGTAAGTGGCAAGATGAAAGCACGTCTTTGGTTTATTTTTATATGTATTTCTGACCTGCAATGTAGTCCTACAACATTTTAAAAACTGTATTTTGAATTATCAGCTCAAGTGTGCCTGTTGTTGATCACTTCAAAGCATTTCTCCTCTTGTCTGGCAATATATAAACCTTCCCACATTCCTTCTATGAGCTGGAAAATATTATATGGTATTGTCAGAAGCAAAACTTTTTATATTTAAGTAACCTTCATAGATTAAATTCACCAAGCACGTTCAGACCTGTCACAGAGCCAGCTGTAGTTGCCAACTGACAAAAAGATCAATTTCTTGTACAGATGGATCACATCAGGTAGACAATGTAATGAAGAGTGCAAAGAAACATACATGGCTCAGGTAACCATAAACAGGGGCAGTTTTTTGCATAGATTTTTTTGGGTAATTATCTGAACATATATCATTTAGCCTAGTTTTGACTTTAAGTTAGGATAAAGTTTCAGAAAGAATTCCTGCTACAGACAGTTTTGGAGCTTCTTTTTTTTTTTTTTTTCAGTAAGTGAACAGGATGGAATTATGATAAAATGAAAGCAAGGAAACATTAAAAATAACAGGTTTTTTTTCACCTTTCAAAAGAGAACTTAGATTTTATTTAAATTTTTGATTGCAAGTTTATTTTTTTCATTTCAGCCAGATTGCTAGAGGTGACAGAAGAGGTTTTGTTAGATACGTTAGATAAAAGTTCTCTTAAATACCTGAAAGTGTGGCCTTCAACCAGCTTAATGCTCAAACTAACTTAAGTTCAGTAAAGGAGCAAATGTCTTGAAGGTACCTTTGGCATTATTCTGTTATGTGATGTATTTCCTGAGGGTTATTACAGAGATAATGGAATACTCAAATGAATCATTGCATCCTTTTAAAGTAGTGCTGCAGTATATGTCCTAGATGCTTGAACAATTTTTATTTTCTGGAATATCAGGAAGATCTGAGTTCTATTAAATGTTACCGCAAATGTTAAAAATAAACTTCATCCAGAAGGATAAAAAAAGAAAAAGAAAAAAGAAATAAGGCCAAACAGAAGAGTATTTTCTCAAGACTTGTTTAATCAGCATTTGATAAGTCTAGAGATTTTAGCCTTCCTGGTGGGTAGTTATTGGTTTACATTGCAAACGACAGTTGCTTCTTGTTTAAATATTACTTTTCCAGGGACTAGGAAAGAAAACTTTAGGGATTCCATATTTCTGCGGAGTTCACAGATCTTTAAACACTGGTGGTTGAGCTGATTAATGAACACATCTGTAAGTTGAATTCTCAGAGGCTGTTTTTAGGCTGGCTGAAACCAGAAAGTGTTTGGAATCTACTGAAAAGGTTTAAGATTCCCAGCTCTAAATTCAAAGCACATACATTTGCCTAAATATCTGAATGGAAATATTTGAAACCAGATTGTTGCCACCAATCTTTTCATGTTGGGAATTATAGAATTTACCAACTTATGATATGTTTAATTTATGAGATAGAGTCACAATGTGCACTGTTCAGCCCAAACCATACAACAAGCATAAGGAATACAGTTATATTTTCTTTCTTTTTTTTTTTTTTTTTCCTTATTTCCCCCTCTTTTTCTTTAGTCTGCTTTCACTTTGTGTGAGGTCTCATCACTTACAAGAATCAAGAAATACACAAACATTTCCAGTAGAATAAGGCAGTGGGTGATTGGGGCATCAGATTATATTCTTGATGATTAAAGCAAAAGGAGTAATTGAAATTCCAAGTCATGCCAGTGTCTGAGTGAGGCTGAAAATACTATGTTGCAAAGAAAGAGGATGAAGATTTAACCCCATTTCATTAGATAAAACTAAATTAAGACTATAATAATTTGTATTTTTGCTAATGATTTCCTGGCTTGAATGACTTATTAGAAATGTTAGAATAAAGTTATTTTCCTTTTCGCATAAACCTTTGGAAAAGTTTCAAGAAAGACTGTTCTAGTTTAATTGATCTTGTTCCCTTGCTGCACCTGATATTGTTAGAAGGCAGAGGCAATCTGATGGGAAGGTGGCATACAGAAATTTAAGAATATTTTCCCACAGTGTAATGCCTTATGAATCGTAGGTTATCCTATCAAACACCATTCATATTTTGAGTCCAAGCTCAAGAAAAGACCAGCCCATAAGCCATGGAAATCACTGACAATGTTCTTTCCAGAAGCTGTCCTGTGTCTGACTGAGCCAGACCTTTTTAAGTTTCATTTGTGTCTAGCTTTGTTCTTGCTACAAAAATCGCTAGAATATTTTCAGATCTCAGGCTGAATGAATTACTGATTTTTTTTTTTTTTCTTTTGATTGCTTCCTAGCTTGTCTAGTGGCCAGAGAAATCTAGACAGATAAATTAACTGACGACATGCTCTCCAGTAAAAAGCTTACCTTAACTTACTTTACTTTCCCCTGTTTTCACAGTCTCTTTCAAGCTTTGATTACAATCTCTAAAACTGACATTCCCTCTCCTCTCCATTTCTTATTCCCTCATTGAGTTAAAGGTGATTTTCACCTGTTCTGTAATGGCTTCAGAGAGAAGCATAACTTTATCTAATTCACAAGACAAATCTGAGCAAAAAAATATACATGAGTTTATTAAAGAAAGCTTCACAGAAGGAGCATCAGCGTGTCATGGGTCTGAAAGCCTGTTTTATAGGACAGAAAATATATACGAAATAAGGAGCGGCTGTAACTAATAAAGTTTGTGCTTAGACTGAAATCAGACCTTGATCTCTGCAATTGAAGGGCAATTCTACATGTTCATTTGCCAATAATGTTTCTTATTGAATTTTAAAATATAGGATGTTTTATGTTGATCAGTACTTTGGAGGTCAGGGTGCAACTCACCTTGGTTCACTCTAATTTTTAACAAATGAAAACAACTGGTATCTGTAAGATTCTTATGTAAAGAATTTACTATTTTATTATTTCTGATGTTTGGGAGGACCAAAAAAGAAAAAGAAAAAGGAATAAAACAAGGTATATGTATCTAGGAAAAGAAAGATCATATATGATCTTTCATAACATATGATCATAACTATGTTACTTGTGTATTCTGTAAAATTGATCTGAATTTCTTAGGCTTTTCTTCAGTAAGATGAAGAGTTAATAGTGAAAGAAATCCTACACTGAAGTCACTCACAAAAAATACTTGCTTAAATGCCAATGTTTCAATCAAATCATCTTTGTATTTTCAGGAAACTGTTCAAATTCAGCATTGATTTAACTTCACTGTCTTCTTTGGTACTATGGCAGAATTAAGTTACTAATTTCATTTACTAAGTGGTGCATCCAGTTACTGTACTGCCAGATCCTGAAAACATTACAGAATCTCATACCAGAAGACACTGAGATGCACATTCATTTTGGGACTGGTGCTAATTGTTCATGTCCTGGCTTCAATCCCTTTACTGTTGATGATAGAAATAAATTATTTAAGTAGACATAAAATTCAGGCATTTATGCTGTATCAGCCTTCAGTGTTATGCATTCCCTCTACCTCACCACCAGGAGAATAGACAAGACTTTCCTTTACACATGAAAAAAGAAAATAAAAAATGTTTCTTTTGTTAAGGGTTTTTTTTCCAATATATTGTTTGCTAAAAATTAAAACTGAGTGTTCTTGAGTGTT
>NW_010320993.1:121217-129693 GCF_000700745.2 Antrostomus carolinensis | reverse complement strand
CCCCAACATTCTGTGATTCTGTGATATGTCTGATAAGCTCTTCCTCAACCAAGGGGCAGTCTTCCTCTCTCCAGACTCTCTCTCTTCCCTCTAGCACCTGGGATTTCCAAGCGGCACTTTTAGCCATAAAGACTGAAGCAAAGAAGGCGTTCAGTATCTCTGCCTTCTCAGCACCTCCTGTTACCAGGGCACCCACAACATTCAACAGTGGGCCCACATTTTCGCCCGTCTTCCTTTTGTTACTGATGTACCTAAAAAAACCTTTTTTGTTGTCTTTAACTTCTTTTGCCAGATTCAGTTCCAAGTGGGCCTTAGCCTTCCCAGTTGCATCTCTCCAGGCCCTGACCTTATTCGTATATTCCTCCCAGGTGGCTAGACTTTTTCCACATTTCATGGACCTTCCTCTTCCATACTCCCCTTGGTTCCCCCTTCGTGTTGCCTGCCACTCTTGCCTGATTTCTTTCTCTTAGGGAGGCACCTGTTTTGGGCTTGGAGAAAGTGGTACTTGAGTGTTAACCAACTCTCTTGGGCCCCCTTATCTTCCAATGCTCTAGCCCATGGGATACCCCCAAGTAGGTCCTTGAAGAGGTCAAAGTTAGCTCTCCTAAAGTCCGGGGTTACAACCCTACTTATTGGTTTGCATCTTCCACATGAGATCCTGAACTCCACCATCTCATAATCACTGTAACCCAGGCTGCCCCCAAACCTTCAGATCCCCAACCAGCCTTTCCTTGTTAGTAAGAACAAGGTCCAGATCCACATCTCTCCTCGTCAGCTCTTCCACCACCTGCGTCATAAAGTTATCCTCTACACACTGCAGTAACCTCTTGGACTGCATGTGTCTGGCTGTGTTGCTTTTCCAGCAAATATCGGGGTGATTGAAGACCCCCATGAGAACCAGGGCCTGCGGTCTTGAGGCTACTCTCAGCTGCCTGTACAAGGCCTCATCCACCTCCTCATCCTGATCAGGCGGCCTATAGTAAACACCCACAACAGTGTCACCTATGTTAGGGTGCCCCTTAATTTTCATCCATAAGCTCTCCACTCGTTCATCATCCATCTCTAGGTGGAGCTGGATACATTCTAGTTGCTCTCTCACACAAAGGGCAACCCCACCACCCCGTCTTGTTGGTCTGTATTTCCTAAAGAGGACATACCCATCCATGACAGTATTCCAATCATATGATCCGTCCCATAATGTCAGTGAGGTCATGACACTGTGACTGCATGCAGGTATCTAGTTCTTCCTGTTTATTCCTCATGCTGCATGCATTGGTATTCAAACACTTAAGAGAAGAGAAGGGAGTGGAGCATCCAGGTATCCCCAGGGGGATGCAAGAGGACCTCCTGTAGTTATGCACACCCTTGAGGTGACTGACCTTCTGGCTCCAGTCATGAGAGGCAGCTAAGAATGACTTGTTCCTCTGACAGTTGTTCTGTCCCATTCCCCAGTCTGCTGCAATGGCAAAAGCATTGCTATTTTGAACTTCACCCCCCAAGCAAATGTTATTCAAATTAGAACAATATTTAATTAAATACATTAACAAACATAGTGGGACAAGCCTGTACAAATCTGGAACACAGCTCACTGACTTCCAGGGAGTTCATAAGGATTTTTACTATTACTAACTGTGCAAAACTTTTGGCCCTGCTTCTTTGCTACATCCACATATAAATTTATAAATCTCAAATTTGGACTCTCCTAGCCTCTCCAGAGATTAATTTCTTTATCTAATTGCACAGCAGTGTCTAAACCTCCTCACTTAGGGCAATTTTTGATGCCAGAGGTTGAAAACCCCATTTGCTTATGCTTACACCCACACCCTTCAGAGTTTGGGAGGAACATTGCCATCTATTTGCAGCTGCAGTTCATCTACAGAATGAACCAGCGTCTGCTCCATTCTTTGGGCTCTTTGTGTAACTATTGTTGTCCTTGGACAAAATCTTCACCTCATCTTCACCCCCATGCCATCCTGTTGGGGTGATTGTGCAAGTAGCCAGTAGCCCATCCAGCAGCTCTCCTGCACATCCAAGGCACGCACAGGGCAATGGGAGGGCAGTTGCACATGGATCACAAGGTGCTTTGTTATCCTTATTTGTCCATTTTTCCAGCCATTTTCAGTGCTAAATTATTAACTGCAGATAAAGGACTGCTTTTCTTCCCTGCACCTCCCCTGCACAGAGCAACACGAGGCACCTTGTAAGGGACTGGCTATGGTGACACTGAAACTTTGACACAACTTCATAGAGATAGAGGAGAGCTGCTAGCCCATTCACGACTTTTGCCCTCCCTGACCAAACACACACCCTCCCTTTCCAGAGTAGCTTCTCTCTCAGGGAGAGAGGGGAAAACACCAGTGCACAGGATTTGCTCAAATTCTGCCATCTTAATCCAAATTAAAATCAAAGGTGAGGGCATGGCCTCTTAACTTGCCCTTTCTGGGCTAGAATAGATTTAGCTGCAATTATGTTTACCATGGTTTTAAGGGGATTTACATATGGTTTTCTGCTATGAAAAAGTACATTGGGAAAAGTGTAAAATACCACAGCCTGTGGACAAGCAAATCCTTTCTCCTTCAATGGCATCAATGACTTCCAGCCAAGTTAATGCCCAGTTGCATATGTCTGCAGTAAATCTTCACCTGCTTCAACACCTCCACATGATTTGCTGTCTCTGTGTATACTGACACCTTTTCTCATGTGAGAACTTTATGGCTTGATAACCATAAAGGGACAGCTAGCTCAAGAGAGTGGTTGCTACTTACTCTCACCTCCTAGGTAGTAGGAATTTAAATATATAGAAATACATGTACAATTCTCACTTGTAACCTGATCTACAGGAAATGTTCCTTTATGTATAAACTTATTACTGTGGGAACACATGTCTTGTATCAGCAGTGACTTTGTAAGTCCTTTCGTAATAATACGTCTATTAGCAGTGGGTCTAGTCTGAGTATCTCTGAACCCTGAAAAAGGCTGGATCCAGTCTTCAATCCGAGCCAATGGGTCAGGCCTGTTTCCAGCTTTGACTACCAGCTTTGTGCATGCTGTACAGAAAAATTAAAGGCGTAGGTAGGTATGATTTAGAAAAAAACCTAAATTGCCTGTACTGAAAGTACTTTTGTGGCTGCTTTTACAACTAAGGAAAAGACCAAGGCATTAAAAAGTTCTTTTCATTTCTCCCTCTTCCTTTCTCAGTGCTGATGATATTTAATTTTGGAGGTGATGCACCAAGAGCCCCATTTGTGTGTGATTTCCCATCTGCAGGAGGAGCAGACTGTCTTGTACTTTATAGACCAGGCAGACCTGCAAGGACAATAACTAATTACCTTCATTTATCATGCTTCCAGGCACCCTTTCCGGTAACCTGATTGAAATCTCCTACTTGTCAGTGGCTCAGGAGTCATCAGTTCACAGGACCACCACAGAAACCTACTAAGGTTTTTGGTATCCATTATTGCTCTGGCTGCTAAGGCACTTAATAAATTGCACATGAATCGATTGCTAGTAAAACCTAAGTCTTCAGTATTGCCTTTAGAAATCCTAAATTCTGTAATAATTTTAGCTTTGCACTTCCTGTTCCATCATCTCACTGGGATGGGAAAGAACAGACAGTACAGGAGAACTGTTGTTTCCAAATGACTGGGAAAGAAAGGATAAGGGACCATGCAAGAGCTTCACTATGTCTGACCTGGGCAACCTGTTGCTGTTGAACTACTTTCCTTTAGCTTCCCAGTAGCATCAAGTCATCCCATCTATGGCCTTTTCCATAGGAAAAGAGGAAGGGATCACGTTTTTCAACAGTGAGCTGATGTCAGAGCCTTTCTTCCTCTCATGCCACTGAAGAGAGGTCCTGGCCACAAGGAAGATGTTTAGTAAGGCCATAAAAATTGCCCTTCCCCTCCTGTGGTGAGGAAAAGCACATGTACAGGATGGGAACAGTGGCTGGAGCATGTCTACCATGGCTTCCTCAGCATGAGAAAACCTTTTCGCTGCTGCTACCTTTCAGCTGGATGAAACCTGGAGACTCTTTTAGGAAAAAAAGAGTTGGAGATAATCATAGAATCATTGAAAGTTATGAATCAGAAGGGATCCACAAGGATCATCAAGTCCAACTCCTGTCCCTGCATAGACAATCCCAAGATTCAGACCATGTGTCTGAGGGTGTCATCCAAATGCTTCTTGAATATTGTCAGGCTTGATGTCATGGCCACCTCCCTGGGGAGCCTGTTCCAGTGCTCCACTACCCTCTGCCTGAAGAACTTTTTCCTAATGGCCAACTGAAACTTGCACTGGCACATCTTCCCGCCATTTCCTCTGGTCCTATCATTGGTTGCCAGGGAGAAGAGATCAGCACCTGCCCCTCCTCTTCCCCCTGTGAGGAAATTATAGACCACAATGAGATCTCCTCTCCATCTCCTCTTCTCCAGGCTGAATAATTCAAGTGACTTCAGCTTCTCCTCATATGGCTTCCCCTCTAAGCCCATCACCAATTTTGTGGCTCTCCTCTGGACACTCTCTAGCAGCTTTATATCCTTCTTATACTGTGATTCCCAAAACTGCACCCACTACTCGAGGTGAGGCCACACCAGTGCAGAGTAGAGTGGGATGATCACCTCCCTTGCCCGGCTCATCATACAGTACTTGATGCACCCCAGGACATGGCTGACCCTCTTGGCAGCCAGGGCACACTGTTGGCTCATGTTCAGCTTTCCGTTGACCAAAACCCCCAGGTCCCTCTCTGCAGGGCTGCTCTCCAGCCTCTCATTCCCCAGTCTGTATGTGTGTCCAGGGCTGCCATGTTCCACATGCAAAATCCGGCACTTGGCCTTGTTAAAGTTTGTATGGCTGGTGATTGTCCAGCTCTCTAATTTATCTAGATGTTTCTGCAAGGCCTCTCTGCCCTCAAGAGTGTCCGCAGCTCCTCCCAGTTTAGTGTCATCAGCAAACTTTGTTAACAGTCCTTGAAGTCCTGTCTCCAAGTCATTGATGAAGACATTAAAGAGCACTGGCCCCAGGATGGATCCCTGCTGGACCCTGCTAGTGACTGGTCACCAGCCAGATGTAACTCCACTGACTAGAACCCTTTGAGCCTGACCTGTCAGCCAATTGCTCACCCGCTGCATTATGTGTTTATTCAGCTGTATGCTGGACATTTTACCCAGGGGATACTGTGAGAGACAATATCGAAGACTTTACTGAAGTCCAAAATGATTACATTGACTGGCTTCCCTTGGTCAACTGGTTGGGTAACCTTATCATAGAAAGTAATTAGGTTTGTTAAACAGGACAAACCTTGTCTGTCCCTTAATCCTTACCGAGAGGCTTTCAAGTGTGCCATCTCCAACTGTAAGCTCCATGCACTTCAGTCCCTCTGCCACATAGAGTACCATCTCCCTGCTTTACCTGCCCTGCCTATCCCTCCTGAAGAGCCTGTAACCATTCATCATGCCACACCAGTCACAGGACTCATCCCACCAGGTTTCAATTATGCCAGTGATGCCGTATCTCTGGGACTGGGCCAGGGCTTCTAGCTCCTCTCGCTTCTCAAGCTTGCTTGTCATGCTGCATGCATTCGTGTAGAAGCACTTCAGGTGTGGCTTATCATGCCTGTCACCTCGTGGAGCTGTTTGAGGAATCCCACTAGCACGCAGCTTCTCTAACTTAGGCAAGCCATCCTGTTGCTCGTCGCAGACTAGCTTGTTACAGTCCCTTTCCCCCTTCCCATTTAGTTTAAAGCTCTATCAACCAGCCTTGCTAGCTCTTAAAGAGATGGAATAGCTACAAGCAGCAGCTGTCATGTTTCTCAGAAATCAGAAAGCCCACCACCTCTCCCAGCAACTGCAAGGACATCCCATAGTACAATGACAGAGTTGTCTTTGCTTGGTGGTTTCTATGATAAAAATTCCTACAGCTGGACTGCAGTGACATCGTTTTAAGATTTTTCTTAAAAGTTAGCTTTTTCTGCCAAATTAGTGGTACCTTTTCTCAAATCTTGTCTCTTGCTAGCATGTTTTCTTTTCAGTACAAGATGTGAAAAATGTTATTTTTTACTTTTACACAACATTTCATTAAATTCTTCCCAATTCATGGGATGTGCCTTAAGTTCTGTAATATGAAATTCCCAATTATTTCATTAAAATTTTAAACCTCATGCTCCTCCCTTATTAAAAGCCACAGTGCTCTAGCCAGACCCCTGGACTCCTTTTTTCCCTAGCTGAACAAAACATTACCTCACAATTCCAAGCATGTAAGAAAATTTTTTGTGCACTTTGTTGGAGATTAGATTCATTTGTGCAGAAGACATCTTCCCTTCCTTTGTTCCTAACTTTTTCAAAATTGACCCAAGACAGGAGTTAATTTTCAGTTAGGGAGAGTTGTGTTTTATTGTCCTTGTTCTCTGTACCATTAATCTGAATTTTTCTCCTTGAAATCCTATTATTTAAGCACAAAAATCTCAAGCATGGAGAGATGTCAGTTTTCAGGCATGAAAATGAAACAGTAAAAAATATTTTTTTTCCAATTGCAATATTCCACAGGAGAAAAAAATATCAATATAATTAATTATTGTTTAGACAGATTTTATTTTCCTATTTGGTACATTCTTGGAATGGAAAATACTGAATTGATCCATTGACTTGAGATCCAAAATTTCCTTTATTTAAGTACTAGAGCTCTGCTAAATATATTTTCGGACAGATCAGTAGTGGTGTAATTCTACGGTTTTGGTAGTCATATGCTGTATGGTATTGTGTTACCTCAATGATATATTTTGAATCTCACACACATCCATTACTATACAGTGGGCAAGTACTGTCCTTTTGGCTGTGCTCTCTTAGATATTTCCTTACACTTGACTGATACCCTCAAATACTTATTCTGTTTGTTAAATATATATTTATAATTTAATAATTCATTCCAAGAACTATCGCTTAAAGCATCAGGTACTTGGAAAGTTTGCAGAACAAAGCCAGTGAATACTTGTACACATTTCATGACCATTTGCCAACTTATATTGTATTTTCCTTCATCCATTCCTTGCTTTTACAGCTTAAAGCATAGCTTTCTTGAAATAAATATTTCTTTTTAGGATCATCTCATCATTTGTAATGTAGACACTTGGACTACACATACCAGTTCTGTCTTATTTGAGTTCTGCACTTACAATTAGAACCTGAGTCCAGTCAAGTGTCAGAGCTCATGAAGAGGGTCACGAGGATGATCCGAGGGCTGGAGCACCTCTCCTATGAGGACAGGCTGAGAGAGTTGGGGCTGTTCAGCCTGGAGAAGAGAAGGCTTAAGGGAGATCTTATAGCAGCCTTCCGGTAACTGAAGGGGCCTACAAGGAAGCTGGGGGAGGACTTTTTATAAGGGCAGTTAATGACAGAACAAGGGGTGATGGCTTCAAACTGAAAGAGGGGAGATTGAGGTGAGGTGTAAGGAAGAAATTCTTTGGAGTGAGGGTGGTGAGACAGTGGCCCAGGTTGCCCAGAGAAGCTGTGGCTGCTCCTCCCTGGAAGTGTTCAAGGCCAGGCTGGATGAGGCTTTGAGCAACTTGATCTAGTGGAAGGTGTCCCTGCTCATGGCAGGGGGGTTGGAACTAGATGATCTTTAAGGTCCCTTCTAACTCTAACCATTCTATGGTTCTATGATTCTATGACTGTTTCCCAAACTCCCTGGTTCTCGCACCTTGCTGATTTTCCATTCACTGAGTGGGTAGGAAGTGTTTGTGTCAATACTGTCCTGTATTCCCTCACAACTATTCTAATGCAATACAGTTTATATCAGCACTCCACAGCTCCCAAGATTTTATATAGGAAAGAAAAATTGCAGCATTATTCACAGTACTGATATATCTCAGAATGGTATTAGGAATATAACATCAACAGAAGCCAATGAAAAAATTCCACTTCCTGGGGAGAGGGAGAAAAAAAGCCTATGGTATGTAATTATTTCTACAGTTCATTTGTAAAGATATTTTACTGTGATCTGACCTGTTTTCTCTTTGATACAGATGAAAATCCTAAAAAACTGAAGTGCAATTACCAATGACAAGGAAAAAAAAAGTGCAACATGAGACTGTAGTAAAAGTCTTTTCCAAACCTGTATTTTATGTAACTTAATGAACTTTTCCTGAATGTCACTGGAATGTCTACAGTCACTAGACTGTGTGTTCATAATATTTTGCAGTAAGAAACAGAAGGCAGAAAGCTCTTTGTTTGATTTTATGGACTAATCAAAGTTTCACTGATTTTGGTGAAGACACTTTCATCCTGCTACCCCCACCCCGCCATTCCAGAAACTGCCCCATCTAATTGCGTGACCTCTCATGCACAGTGTTACGCCAGATGTGCAGTGGGGCAAGAAGGCTTTTGCCTGTCCAGCTACATAGGAAAGTTCAGCCATGAAGGGGTAAGCAGAGATGCCTCTTTTGGCCACTTAATCATTCTTGTACATGAAAAAGGTTGCAATGTCT
>NW_010320993.1:100355-121190 GCF_000700745.2 Antrostomus carolinensis | reverse complement strand
TTAGAAGGAGTTTTAGGAAAGATGGATTAGTGGATGTAACCAAGGTAATAACTGACACAAAATGTGCTTTATCCCTGAGATAGGTCTCCAACTTATCAAAACATGTATGTTTACAGGTGACAACACCTTAAAACTGAACTACTACTTCTGCATATAGGCATGACTCTTAAAATGAATTCATTTGGCCTGATTCCAGAGTCCTGACAGGCAGAAAGAGAATGCAAACTCATGGCTTTCACCTAAGAAAATGCCCCTGTAGTAGTGCTATTCAGGGTTTATGTGGAGGTGAGGGAGGCAGGGTTGGCATTTTATTTTTATTTTGTAACAGAAGGTAATTCTCCTGAAGGATGCTCGGCAGGAAGAAGTGTGTCTGCTCCAGCTGGACTGAGCCAAGTGGGCACGGCATTTTGTTTTCCTGGTGAGAAGCAGTGGTGGCTTGACACCCCAGGAAGGGTAAGAGACACAGGTTGTTCTGCGGGAAGGTAGGAGGCATCATGTGCTCAGACTGGGATGAAGGCTGGGAATCCCACCTAGGGACTGTCGACTACATGGCTCTGGCCAGCCGCAAGGTCAAAGATCCTGGAGACGGAGACCATCACTGATGGCTAGATTTAAGTTCATCCATCTGGGTGACTTTTTAGGCAAGTAGCTGTGACTCATGCATAGTCCACAAATATATCCCTGTTGCCCAGGTGGAGATTAAAAGCTATAAAATGATTTATTCAGGCTGGAAAATAAAAACCTGAAGCCATATGAATATCTGCAGAGATTGTGCTTCAGGGCACAGATTATGTCATTAATCATTTATGTGCTACCTTTAGGTATTGCAAGAAAATATTCCACTAAAGACAAGAATTAGCGAGGTTAAAATTTTAGTGCTGGGAAATTATAAAGAAAAAAAAAAATCAGCTAATACCTGTAAACACTCCTAGTCTACAGGTGGGATATTCCAAAACCACCTATTGGATGAAAAAAACACAGATATGAGAGCTCCACTCAAATTACAGTGTAAAAAATAATGAGTCCATGTGACTGACTGTACCCTTTTAAGCACTGCCAAACAGCTCCAGAAAATGGGACTGATTTGACCTGACTGTATGATTTGCATTATTTTTCAAACACACCTTTTTCTTGCTGAGAACATTTTTTCAGGAGTTTGTTCATCAAATTGCAATTATTTCAATGTTATGAACCACGAGCCACCACGAGGTTAACCACAGATTTATTACTGTGATAGGCAAATAAAGCAAATGCACCAGCTTCCAGTGGGTTCTGCTGTCCCTGAAACTGGTTTGCAGCTGAGATGGTCCCTTCACTGCAGTGGAGTAATGCCAAAGCAGATTTTTCACCAGCACCTCCCATTGCTTGGCCTCCGCAGCTATGCAGGTCCCCACTGATGTAGAAGGGTTCCTTGACAGTGGGTTGATCCCAGTGAGTTATTGCTGGAGGAGACCTCCTACTACAGTCTGAGCAATTCCTTTGGGAGAGTTTCTTAGCATTGCTTTAGCTTCTTGTAGAGTTTTTTAAAGGTTCACAGAATAGTTAAGGTTAGAAGGGACCTCTCTGGAGATAGTCAAGTCCAACCTCTCCCTGCAAACGGTGTAGTCAGACTTTACTGTCCCTTTCTGTAAATATCTGTTTTGAGATGCTTTGGTTCACCAGCTGAACAGCTCACTGACTGTAAACAAGTAACAATACAATAAACATTTTGGGATCTCAACATGATCTGAATGACTTGTCTTTTGGCTTATGCAGGCATGAAGAATATATTTACTCGAAGGGGAGAAGACTGGCTTCTCTTATGGAAGAAGGTCATTGAGGCCTGAGGCAAAGGTACATCAAAGCATGGGCAGGACATCCACTACACAAACACTGCTGTTGACTTCAGTGGGACTGCTCCTGAGCTGAGGGTAAAACCAACAGTTAAATGCTTTCCTGGGTTTGTGCTTTACCTTGCACAGATATTTCAGACATTATTTCAGAGATATGGCTCAATTTTTAAGCATTAAACAATACTTCATGCTATTGAAGGCTAATGTAACAAGATGGATTCACTTTATACACTAAATTAAAAAATAAATCTGTCCACAGTTTTCATCTGAAGTTGACATTTCCCTTGCTCTCTTTGTGTATAAATTGCAAAGTGGTAGCCTAAGGGAAGACGTTTGAAGAATTCTGTGTTTATAAATGGTCTATATTATATTTTATAAATGTAGGCAGCAGCTATAGTCTCCATTTCTAGGCCTGAGGGGAAGGCAATGGTTTCCTGCATCACGGAGGTGCAGCTCCTGTCTGTAAGCAGGTACACAAAGCTCCCTTTAACTGGCTCGAAAGGAGCGGTGAGATGAAACATGCCCACTGATGGTTAACAGATCTGTCCCTCAAGACTGCTTTTCACTGAACATGGCATTTGTTTACACTCAGCTAAAGCTTTTAGCATTTTTGGACCTATAAGAAGATTTGGCTGGTAGCCCTGCTGTTGATTGTCATATTCCCTAGCTAGAAATGTCAGTTACCACTTCTCTTTCTTCTTCCGTTCATTAAACTTTTTGTATATTTTCTCTATCGTTCCCAGGAATTAGTGATGACATGTGTCATTTGCATATTACTGTAGTTCTTCCAGAGGATGTGAGTGTACACAGAGCTTGCAGCTTTTAACTCACTAGGGATTCAGGGGACCAGGAGTGACATAATATCATCTGAATATTATTTGTAGCATCTTGTGTATAGAAAAACTTAGTGAAAATATAAGAGCTGTTCAGCTGGAACTGAATAAGCACACATATTGCTTTTCTTTCATGACCTACCACTGAGCATTTTCTCTGCAGATGACAGGAAGATATTTCTGGAAATCTATCACAGTATAGCTAACTGGAAGGATTTTGCAGCTAAAATTGTTTAACACACCCTTTTATTACTGCATGGTACTGAGTAGTCAGCATGGCTGCACAGCTCATTTCTCAGATTTGCCATTGAAGAAACACTCTTGGGGTCACGCTTCATGCTGCCAGCATGAGAATCTACCACAGGCTTTCTCTGCTTCTCTCCTTTGCTAATGCACAACGTTCTCCCCCTTTCCTTAGGAACAAAGACCTTCATAATATACAGAATACTCTGCGGTGCAAGGCCGAGTCTCAGGCCCACAGAATTAAAGCTTCAGTCATGGTTGGATGATGGAGCCCAGCTGCTGATGATTTGGTAGTTTCCACCCCAGATCACTCTGTCCAGCCATTTTTTTCCCCTGGTTCATTCACAAACCCAAAGATCACTGACAGCTAGTTACACCAGCAGAACTGAGGAGGCAATAGCCTCAGGGAGAAGCCTTGTAGGAACATGCAAGGCATTAGCAGTAGTTGACTTAATTTGCCTACCACAGCTGTTTTTGGCTTGTTGCAACAATGAACTGGAGAGGCTTAACTACACTGAAGTAATTTCACACATGTCTATCTAGCTAAGAGTTTTGAGCTTGTCTGAGCTCATGAGCTAGGTGTCTCTGGTGTCTAGAAAAGAGATAAACACCTCCAGAAGGAAGTTCATCTGTCTTAGGTTCTTTCAGAGCAACTCATTTGACTCTGTCTCCCTGGGTGATGATGAAAGCATAGGGCAACCAGGCTATATGGATTGGTCTGAGACATCCAGGGATCCAAGAAAGCCTTCAAGTCATTATTATCTTGTCCAGATTTTAGTAATACCAGTGAATAAGAGATTAATCTAGGATGTCTTTTCCTCCTTGATATAGGTCTTACACTTCCTTATTCCTTTGAAACCTGCAGCAGGACAGAAGAAGAATTTCTGCTTGTCGTACTCTGACATGTTTGCCATTCCCATTATACTATTAATCCTGTGTTTAGAGTCAAGCTGCCCTATCTCAGATGGCTAGATTAGACTATCTTTCTAACCTCAGATCATTAAAATCTAGGGAAATTAATTGCATTTTTAAAGGATAAATATGGCCACATGGGCTTTAAACTAGTTAACTCTGAGAATGTTAGCAAGTAGTTACAGCAGCTCGGAACTCAGCTCAGGCTGCAAAACCTGCCTTTATGAAAACATTTTGTCAAAAACTCAAGCCAGCACTCCATTCAAGCAGGGCTGAATCCACAGCAGTATCCAGTAGCTTCTCAAAACTTAGGGCTGTATCACACAAGTTACCTATGTAGTAATGAAATATGCATGATCTTACACCCTGTCAGCCCCACATGAGACTCCAGATAGTCTTTGGCAAATACTCTGCCCTAGAAAAGCTGTTGTTTCTTAAAAGATCCACAGTAATTCCAGCTCAACTTGTGGCCGGTGCCTGGCTTTTATGTATGATGAATTAGAAAGTGGAATGGTTCCTCCTCACACTACAGGTTTCATTTTACTCTTCTTTGTGAGAAATTCCTCCCTTTCAATCGACAGACCTGGAAAGCATTTCAAAGCCTGTCCTGTTCATGTGAAGGTCTGGTAACTCCTCAAGAACTGATGAATTTTAAAAGTGACACTGTTCATCATTTTCAATTACTGAAGCATATCTCAGAGGCACTCAAGTTGTTTTCATTTTGTCGCATTTTTGTAATTTCAGAGATAACTTATTTGAATTTAGCTGGTAAAGCAATGTAACTACATTTCTAATAATTCAGCTGGACCAGTTCAGCATGAATACTGCAAAGGGAAAATAATTCTGACAAAATTTTTACTGAAAATGACCTACAGGAACTTGCACAAATTGCAAATCAATTTTTGCTTTTTTCAAACATATTTTGTGGGTTTTTTTCAGTGAAGTAGTCCTTTTGAAAAAGGGTTCTACAACTCTTTTTTAATTCAAAACTGTAATGTCTATGCCAGGCTATACATTCTCCTGTTATCCTCTGGATAGCCCAGTGTAATCTCTGCTAGACACCGTACGCAACATAGCACAGCTGCTGTCGGATTCGGTTTCATTAGGCACTTCCTGCGGCTCTGTGCTGTTGCTGGGACTCTCAGTAACGCTCCTTCCCTTCCTTCAGTTCACTCCCCCCTCGTGTATTCTCAGTAGTCATATGCTGCAAGGTACATCAGGTCCAGTGTCTTTTCTGAACGGTTTTCAAAAGAAACGGTAATCTTGAAGCGTGCACAGATGAATGTATCCAGTTTCACAAAAGTATACAGAAAAGGATCGGAAAGAGGGAAAATTCAAGCAATGGCCTCAGCGCCAGCAGGTAGCGGGGCTGCATTTGTAGCTTGCACACCAGCAGATTATTTACAAGGCCTGAAAGGACAGTAAGGGTATTGATGGAGAAGGGGAGAAGGGAAGGAACTGCCATATTTTTGAAGCATGGATGCAATTTCTGTGAAAATTAAAAAATGAGGATACATGCTGAAACTGGTCAGTTCTGCTCTCTGAGATGCTCTGCAAAAACAATATGTTGTACAGGTTTCACAGAGTGTAATTTGGCTTGCTGTACATCCTTCAGGATATTTGCTAACTTTGGATAAGGATGTTGTACTTGATCTGTTCAGAACAGAGGCTATCCAGTGCAAGATAATCTTTCTTCATGACTGTACAATATTAACCCAATGGAAGTGGGTGGCTTGTCAATGCTATATGATTAAGAACAGTAATGCTACTGATTTAACAGGAGCTTACAGCTGTCTAGGAATTTTTCTCCTTTTACATTATTATTATTATTCTTAAAAGTTCACCTTTCAAGCTGGATTAGACTCCTGAACAAGTGTTTTGTTTTGCAGTTGCTCATTTGTTCTTTTTCTGCTAGTTTACAAAACATGATTCATCTTTAATTGGGCAAAATAATTCATTTTAGGTTTTATAACAAATATTAACTCTCTTTTGTATTTTAAAACCTGTAACTGTTATTTCTTGGATAAAGGTTTGAATTTGGCACACAAATACTTCCATGGTCTGAAAAGTTCCAGCATTTCAAAAGCCTGGTGAAAGTCCATTCTCTTTTGTCCATATTATCACAGTTAAGTATATGCAGCTTTTGCAGAAAGCACAAAGTGATTGTTTTCCTAACTATCTGCCTCTCAATTTTCTCCTGCCTCTGTGCA
Source organism: Antrostomus carolinensis (assembly GCF_000700745.2). Taxonomy (NCBI): domain Eukaryota; kingdom Metazoa; phylum Chordata; class Aves; order Caprimulgiformes; family Caprimulgidae; genus Antrostomus; species Antrostomus carolinensis. The sequence goes on along the minus strand of NW_010320993.1, from coordinate 115,160 downwards.
TGCTTGTGTAAGTAACCTGAGATGAGTGTTCAGTCTCTGAGGCTACAACTATTCTAGTAAATTAAAAAGTGGCAAGGAATGTTCCCAGGCACTGAGTTTCAATTGCCTGTACTCCTAAATTTTTGAAAAGGTCCCAGGGATGCTTTTGGCTCACATCAAATAGCACTCTCCTGAACGATATCCAGGCATGGTCTGAGGGCTAACAGGGGACAGAAAGTCTTTCTAGGAGGCAACCTTAATGCAGGGGCCCTGCTTTGGAGGGCAAGAGTGTGACAATGTGAACCCAAGTGCCAATTGTGCTCACTGCCAGAGAGAGGTTCCAAGCACATTTAGTTTATTAGTTCAGACACGATTTGAGTGGTATTAGAGGACCTTTACCTCTTTGATATTTGAAGGACCTATAAAATAACCCTCTCATTTCAAAGGAACTGTTAATGGACCCACAGAAACTTTGATGTACCAAGACACTTAACCAAGTAAGGAGTTCTGTGACAGTAGCAGCGTAACTCATACGCTTGAGGTCAGCTCCATCCTTGTCACATCTCTGGGTTGAAGCCTAAAGTATGTGAGCTTTAAGCTGTCTGGTCTCACTGAATTTGGATCTTCACAGGACAGTCTCTTGTTACATCGTGAAAAGTATCTGAGGAGAAACAAGACAAATTCAGCCCAAATTCAGAAATGAGGCTTTTCTTCAATCTCTCTCTTTATCTGTACTGAAATATTCAGTTTCCGGCCATTTGTACAGTTACTCTGGATCTGACTTGCATAGCATAGAAACAGAAAAAGGCACCAGCTAATGCCTTATGTCACCTATTGTCCTGGTTTTTCTAGGATAGAGTTAATTTTCTTTTTAGTAATTAGAAGACCTGTATTTTAGTTTCAGTGTTTCATGTCAGACTTATTATGAGAAGAACGTTGATAAAAGTACTGGTGTTATTAGTTGCTGCTGGAGCTCAAGGCCACCGTGTTTGGCTGGTTCACAGCTGCATTAGGAATGGGAGGGAGAAGCATAGTGAATAGCAAAACCCAAACCTGGCATTTGGATGTGCCAATGAAATATTCCATATCATATCACGTCATGTCAATATATTAACCAGGGCTGACTGGAAGACGGGGGTATTCTCTTGGGGATCGCCTGGGCTCACTCTTCCGGGGTTTTGTTTTCAGGACTGTTTTGGCTCCGGGATCGCTGGCTGGCACAGGCTGGGCATCAGTCAGCGGGTGGTGAGCACTGTGTATCACTCATTTGTATAGTCTGTTATCACTGTTGTTATCATTATCATTTTCTTTTAATTAGTAAATAGTTTTTATCTCAACCTGTGAGTCCTTGCCCTTCTTTCCAAATTCTCTCCCCTACTCCCTGGGTGAGGGAGGGTGGGGGTGATAGAGCAGGCTGTGTTTGGCTGCAAGCTGCAAGCAAAAGGGTGAATCCACACAAACCACCACACCTATCTCAGCAAACTGCTGACAGCACCCATGTTGTCATCCAAATTAGCATCTTCAAAACTGTACAGCTTAGGGACAAGGCCCATACAGCTGAAGGCTAATATGAGTGACTCAAAACTTCACATCTTAAGTGACAAAACAAAAAAGTACATTTGTCACTGATGAAAAGAGAGAAAGTTTTTTTTTCACTTAATTTTAACCATCTGAAAACTAGATCTCTGACCTAACCTAGCTTAGTTTTCCTTTGAGAGAGAAACTACTCTAAAGGGAAGGTTTAGTAGCTCAAAGAGTGCTCTTAAAATGAAAGGCTTCTGAATGTACCTTGAGGTTGTTGTACACTAAGGACCTGACTTTTACATAGCTCGAAGTGAATCCTACTTTAAATCCTTACATGAGGATTTTGATATCTTTCTGAAAAATATATGCTGTTTCAGTTAGATCTAATGGGTCTGGAGTTATTCAGTGAAATTCTGTGGTTTGTGTTAACATTAGAGGAACTTAATGGTACCTTGATTCTGTGTAAGCACTGCTCAGCAGTAACTAAAACATCTCCGTATTATCAACGCTGTTTCCAGCACAAATCCAAAACATAGCTCCATACCAGCTACTATAAAGAAAATTAACTCTACCCCAGCCAAAACCAGAACATTCTCCACCCCTTTTTCCATACCATTTACATCATGCTCAAGTCTCATAGTATACAATTCTCATTACCTACCACCACCCTTCACATCCTTTGATACAATTACACAGATATAATTCCCTTAGTTTATGGACCAGACCTGTGAAATACCTGGAAAATAGCCATAAAAGTCCACATATGTCCACAAAATGTTCGGTGAGTTCATTTAGTCCATGACTTTGGGCTCCATCTGTTATGGTGGTCTCTCAGGATAAGAGAGATGATGTATTGTGTGGAGTTACTGGGTGCCAAAGCCAGCTCAGGTTGGGTCTCTGCTGCACTTTGCACTGCTTCTTGTAAGATTTGTCCTCCATTGATTCAGGTGGTTCCTGCTATAATAATTCCTGTAACATGCAACTGAAACCTCAGGTTACAAAAATTTAAAGGCATTTCCACTACAATCTCCACCCTGGTCCTTTTGGACCAGGCCATAGCATTTAACATTGCAATAAACTCCTCACCTTGTCCCTGTTCTGACTTGGATTTATCCACAGACTGCAGCCCCTTAGGGGTGCACCTGCTCCAAGTGGAGCCTTATCTATGAGCCACAGTCTCTTCAGGGGTATACCTGCTGCAGTGTGCACTAATCCACAGCCACAGCTGCTTTGAGGTACGCTTGTTCTAGCCCATGGCCTTCTCCATGGGCTTCAATGCCTTCAGAGTTATACCTGCTTCAGTGTGGCCTTACCCATAGCCACAGTCCTTCAGGAGTGACACTGCTTCAACATAGCCTTAACCATGGCTGCAGTCCCTCCAGGGGTGTACCTGCTCTGTCATGGGCTTATCTATGGCCACATGCTTTGAGGTGCTCCAGCACAGCCACTGATGCTTCAGGGTGTACCTGCTGCAGCATGGACTTATTCACAGCCACAGATTCTTTGATGTGTATCTTCTCCAGCATGGACTTATCCTTGGGCCACAATCCCTTTAGAGGTATACCTGCTACAGCATTGACATACCACAGCTACAGATGTTTCGAGATATACCTGCTCTGACATGGGCTTATCCATGGCCACAGATGCTTCAGGGTGTCCTGCTCCCACATGCACCCATCCACAGGTCACAGTCCCTTTGATCCGAGTTCACACTGGAGTTCCAGCCCGTCTAGTACAGCAGCACAGAAACAGCAGCAATGCCCCAACCGTCTGCCAGCCCAGGCACATCGCCATTGCTGCTGTCAGAAATGTTCCCAGGCACGGCACAGTAAGATGATAAGCAGCACAGCAAGCAGCCAAAGCAAAAAGCAGCCATTAATGAGCACTAGACTCTAATATACAGTGAGGCAAGTAAGCCCCATGGCTAGAACAGAAGCCCTGTCAATTAATAACTAAACAGCAATAACAGCCATAAATTCTATCTAGCGTATTCCAGTCAAATCTGTATTTATCTCTAACCATTTGATACATTGGGTATCAAAAATTACTGCTGTGGTTTAACCTCAGCAACAACTAAGCACCACACAGCTGCTTGCTCACTTTCCCCAGCAGGATGGAGGAAAGGATTGGAAGAGTAAAAGTGAGAAAACTCGTGGCTTGGGATAAAGACAGTTTGATAGCTAAACCAAAAGCTGTGCACACAAACAAAGCAAAGCAAGAAATGCGTTCTCTGCTTCCCATCAGCCCGCAGGTGTTCAACCATTTCTAGGAAAGCAGGGCTCCATCATGCATAATGGTTACTTGGGAAGACAAACGCCATCACTCCAAATGTTCCCCACCTCTTTCTTCCCCCATGTTTTATTGCTGGGCATGACGTCATATGGTATGGAATATCCCTTTGGTCAGTTGGGGTCAGCTGCCCTTGCTGTGTCCCCTCCCAACTTCTTACGCACCCCCAGCCTACTCGCTGGTGCGGCGGGGTGAGAAGCAGAAAAGGCCTTGTCTCTATGTAAGCACTGCTCAGCTGTTAACGAAAACATCTCTGTGTTATCAACAAGGTTTTCATCATAAACCCAAAACATAGCCCCATACCAGCTACTATGAAGAAAATTAACTGTATCCCAGCCAAAACCAGCACAGTTTCCTTCTGCTTTGGATTTAAAACCAGCAACTTTTTAGAAAAAACACCAGTGACTCAGATCAGGATTTTTAAGTCTTGAGAGCACAACAGCCTCAGAGTGGGAAACACAAAAGTTAATTGCTGCTTCTCTTCTCCTACCCCTTCCCCTTGAACAATTTGTCATATCTGATTGAGGCTGGCTGATTTCATAGTGCAGATGACAGGTCTAGGCAGGCAGCGCTGCTTGTACAGTAGGACTAGGAGGGAAGCCCAGGCAAATCTGTGCCAGCTCATGAAGTTAAAACAATTTTGCATATAAAAAGGAAACCATAACTAATTAACACCAGGCAGGTGGTCTATCTGGAAAACTAAAAACCAAACTAGGTCACAAGGGAATATGGGACTTGGCAGATGAAACTGTAACTGAAATCATCTCCCAAGACCAGCCAAGTGAGAGCAGAGCCAACTACCCCTATGAAAAAATATGCCTGTGCCAGCCATTTCTGGGAAAAACAAGCCAAGGACAAATGACTGCAGCTCTCAGAATAAGCATGATTGCCTTTAGTCTTCAGGGCTTCGTTTCTCAAAGGGTTTTTTGTTAAATGCCAATCTTATTTGGTCAGATTCACAGAGAGATCAAAATCAACCTTCATGGTGCTTTAAGAAAATTAGCAGAGAAAACAATTGAGGAGGTATCAAATATTGAAACAAAGAGGAGGGTGTGAAAATTTATGTTAATTTAGGTGGGGCTTGGAGGAAGCAATGACCCTGCTGAGTTACAAAAGCAAAAGCAGATACTAGCAAAGTACAGAGCTGGCTATGTATCAACTACAGTATTGGGGTTTGTGGCTGCTACCAAAAAAGAGGGAAGAAGGTTTTGTTCGGAAGAAAGAAATGGAGAAAGTGAGATTTGCGAGGTGAAGGTCTCTGCTGTTATACTGAAAATAAGGATTGATCAAACACAAGTACAGAGTCTTAAAACTTACCATAAGTAGCGTGTGGGCTTTGGGAAACTGAACACCCAGATCCCATTTTCAATTGGTGGCCCTTAGGGATACAAAAATTATTCCCTCCCCTAAAACTCCTGAAATGTAATCTTAGGACTATCTAAATGTGAGAGTAGGCTGATGGGGACTTACTCACATGCTAGAGAAATACTTGATAGATTTGGACTTTTAAAAGCTTATGAAAGCTTGCAAATGTGTAATGTAGCAGTATGTACAAAGCCTCAGCTTTTTATGCTGTTGCAGGTAGTTTATTCTACTCACCTCACTATACTTGTGGTCAGAGTATATGTAGTTCTCCATGTGAAAAACTTCAGCTATGCATTTAATGCATACTAAAAATACAGCCTCTAAGGTCAATTGACTGCAGTTTAATGGAGTCCTTTGTCAAGCAATTCCGTGAAGAGCTAATTGTAATCACTGAGCAGGAAAAGTAGCTCTTTAGCTTTAATCAGCCTCATGGTACCATTTATACCTACTCCTATAAACACTATTATGGTAATTCTATAACAATTCATGTTCATACTTTCCTAAGATTATGATTGTTCTCCTTTATGCTGCAATGCTCACATGCAGTCACTCACATATGTATAGCATTATATATGTGCCTAAAATATGAAGGGCCAAGCTCTTAACTGGTCAATACTGGTGTAACGTACTGATCTCAGGTGGAGTACATGAAGACCTAGCTGTCCTCTTTTCTCCATTGCTGGCTAACTGGACCTTCTCCCAGCCTTCAGCTCCACGTTACGGAGGCCTCTCAGGGTAAATATGGCCAGACAAACTTCCAAGTTCATCAACATGGTTTGAGCTAATCCACTAACTCTGTCTGAAGCAGATGAGGAAACACTTGCCGTGCTTATGGCTGGGGCTGTATTGGTATAGCAAACATCTGTCAGGATGAGTAACATCTGGCACCACAAGGTTTGAAAGGTAAATGTGTCATGCATAAGAGAAATGTGCCCAGTCATAACAACTATTTCTTCCCTTAGGGAGATGGAAAGGAAAACTGATTTGTCACAAAAGACATAGGAAACTATTTCATCTAAAAAACAGCAGCATGGAGGGGAAAAAAGCTGAGATTGGGAGGACATGAAAGGGGTAAAGTTAGTACCAGAAGTTGGAGTGTCAGCCTGAGAATATATTTTATAGCACTTAATGCATGAGAAGAGCTGTCAAGCCTCTGCACCAGGCTGGGAATAGACCATGCAGGAGCTAGCATACATTTCATCAAGACAAAAGGAGAGATTAAAATCCTCCTTTCATATCATGTTCTCACTAATTAACTGCTCCCAAGACATTGCCTTGCTAACTGCTTTTCTTGTGTCCCTCCAAAAGTCCTCAGTTCTTAAAAAATAACTGTTTTTTTCTTTTTTTAAAAAAATCTGACAACTCTGCAGTTGGCATCTCTTTTCTTCCCATATTCTACTTTAAGTAAAATACTGCCCTTCCAATAGGAAAAACTCCTCTCTGAATGGGAGATAAAGCAGCTGAATACCATTGTTTTACAGCTCCATACCATCACTGACCTGCTGCAGAAAACTACTCAAATCATTTGGGAGCCTTCTATAGTTTGTGCACAGAGGAGTGATGGACTAATTTATACAGTCATCATAATCTCTATAGAAACACTTCTCATCGTCTTGAGGGAAACATATCTGAATCTGTAAGAATCTTTATTGCTTATATTAAAATTATTCTCTTGGACAATTATCATACCTGTTGACTTGGGCATTCAGTGGAAACGAAGCTATTAAAAAGTCACCCTGAGGCAATGTTTGTAAAACTTTTAATTATTGAGTTAAATAAAACATCAGTTGTCTTCTAATGAAATATGTCACTGCATTCAGCCTTTCCCTTGGGTTTACCAAGTGTGTTCAAATAAAGACTTAGAGACAACTCTGTTATTATCATTATTATATTTATAGTGCCAGATAAGTTCCTGTTGTATTCTAGAGAGGGACAGATAGTAGTCTAAATATGTTTGGACTATTTAGCAATGTAAATGAAAATCACAGAAAAGGAGGCTCTAGGAGAATGAAATAGAAGGAGGTCAGTGTTTGGCTCCATAGAGCAAAGCTGATGGTCTGTATTACAAACTAACTTTGCATGCCTACAGAAAAAGCCAGGCACTTTAATAAGAATGTTAATTAATGTGTTCAGCATGGATGACATAGCCAAATGCTATTCTCTGACCAATTTCATAGAGGTGCCAGACCTGAAATACTCCCAAAGTGCAGGAAAGCAATGCCCAGGGCTAGACTATTCCTCTGCCAGGATACATCTGCTGTTCATATGGCACTGGGCCCAGCCACACTGAAAATCCCATTATGGCTTTGTTGTGCATGAAGTCCAGGGGAAGACGGTGTCCAAAATGGCCTGGAAATCACATTATGGAACTTCATGAGGCTTGCCCAGAGGCCTTAGATGCTCCCATCTCTGTGAGTGGATATGCTGGTTGCACACACTCACAGCCCTGACCCCCGGCAGGGACAGAGGCAGCACTGGGGACAGCCCCTGCTTTGCGAAGGAGGAGTGGTCCTTGGCAGGATGAAGTGTTTCCCTGACATAAAGCACCTTCTCTGTCTTTAACTAGCAGCATAGCGACAGGGTAACGTCTTTGCTATCAGAGTTCTGCTGTTTTGTAACCACTTAAAACAATGGTTACCCTGCGGCAGAAGCAATATACACTTAGATGATGTATATGTTACTGCTGGACTTGACCCAAAGCACACTTTGGGTGAAATCAGAGTCATCCCATTGGGCTCCCTGGGATTTGGATGATGCCAGTTTGGCTCCCCGACCACCAGGCACAGTTTGTACTGTTCATGCAGATTATATTGTTACCCTTTTCAACTTGATTAGCTATGCCAAAAGGCTGGAGGCTTGAAGGTTATTGTCTTCAAGAAGAGAAACTGAAGATGGAGTCAGGTAGCTTGTATGCAGTTCTCTCTGGCTACAAACCCTGTGTTCTTGAGCCCGGGTAGTATTAAGCAATGGGAGACAACTTCGGTTTTAGCAGCAAAATTTTTAGGACAGTTTCCCCACAAAAGCTCTTTTTCCTCTTGATGACTCTACTGGATCAAGCCATCCTTCAACTTCCTTTCTGCTTTTGAGCTTCCTGCCACTGCATCTGCACAGTCTTTTCTCCAAGAAACAAAAGCACATACACGCACATACACACAAATGCATATACATATATCCAACTATACCCCACTTAATGTAGGGCCAAAGCCCTTCTACCCAAATTGTTAATGCTTCTGAGCAGGGTCTTATAGCCCTTTAAGTGAAGGCATAGGCTTGTGTTCTGGTTTGGGAGGAAGCTGTCATTTCAGCTACATACTGAACACACTTAATAGTTTTTTCCAGCCTTTTTAAATGAAGGGTGGTAGCTTAGTTCACTTCCTTTGGTGAATTCATGGCCAGCCTGTTTCAGGCTGCCTGTTTACTGTAGCCGTTCCTCAGACTGCATGATTCTCTCTATACATTGCTCTTTCATTTGATATTTTATTTTCTGCATGTTTTGTGTATTCTATGCACTATGAAAATCAATAAAACAGATTGAACAATGAAATGTTAATGAATAACAACTGAGAGGCTGCAGCTATTTCATTTTAAGATGCTTTTAATCTCCATTACCATAGCCAACAGCGTGCTTTTGAACGACAATAGTTACCAAGACAGACGTATTGCCCTTGTCACTAAAGATAAATTGCTGAAAAACCTACTCAGTTACAGCATTATGTGAATGATGTGGGTCCATTCAGTGAAGCTCCTCCACCAAAATTAAGAAGTCTCTGTTCAGGATCTGTTTCAAACACCCAAATCCATGGAATCATTCCATGAAGTGACTGAACCAGCACAGCCCAGGCTCTTTCCACGTCTGCTTATCTGCCTAGAGACACACGGGAAAGTTAAGGCAAACCACCAGCTCAAGGTGGGAAGTCACTGCACACAAATTACAGCATGCTAATCCCTTCCACAGATGCTCTCATTTAGGTGTAAAATGGTTTAAGGTTATTGAAGTTCCATGCCACCCTTGGCAGGATTTATTTACATTTCCTGCAGGAGGCTGTGGTTTGATGTTACAAAACAATCAAGAGTGATAACAGTTTAAGAGAAATTTCCTCTGTTAAAAAAACAAAACATGGTCAAAAAAACATTTTTAACTGATTTTGCATCCAAATCAGTTCGCTAATTTATTCACAATGAAGTCACACGAGCAACATACTAGAAACTCTCCTTTTTTCAGACAAAGTTTGTTCTGGATACATTGAGGTTTTATCTCCATGTTTTACTTTTTACTTTCAGCTGTTAAGGGTCGTTCCATTGTAATAAATCTTGTTCAGTTCCACCCTACTTACTAGCATACTAATTGCGAAAGTAATAATTTCTAATGAATGTCCTAATTAGCTAAATATGTACAGGCATAATTAAGGCAGAAACAAAACAATGTCCATTCACATTTTCCTCATCAACCTCTACTTCTACAAACTCTTTAAGTACTTTCACAGTTGCAGTGAGGCCTAATGCAGAATCAGTGAATAACATGAAGTCAGTGCCGTCTCCCTGGTTAGTGAGGTACAATTCAAGAAGTACAAAGCTCACTTTACTGAGAATGGAGTATTAGATCAGTAGGTACCTTGGACTCGTAGCACCTCTGAAAACACCTGGGATTGCAAGTCTCTGTAACCAGTCTTCTAGCACAAAGACCTATGTGGAGACATGAAAGTTAGGGATAGGAAGAGATGAGTTAGAACCAGAGTAAGAGTGAGCACGTACGAAGTGGGAGGAAAGTGTGTGAGAACCCAGTTTGGAGTGGTAACGCTTGAACCCTCTCTAGCAGCTCCAGGAAACAGGTCAGGGTTTGTCAGTCCCAGGAATTACACCTGGAGGTGATCCCCTGACATGAGGATGGACTGGAGCTTCTTTTTAGGGAAAACCTTATTAACTCTACAAGAACACAACAGGAACTACTGAGCTGGTACTTCCTGACCAAACAAGAGGCAATGACCTTTGTTCTGTGGTTTGCTGTGGTTGGGAACACTGAGTAAATACTGGGACATCTGTCATTAAGGTACATGGGACTATTCAGGAATATTAATCTCCATTGCTAAAGAATAGGTTGACACAATTCTAGTGCATTTGAAAATGTTTGAAACTATTAAAAAATTCCCTTTCACTGAACCTATTATCTGTTTAGGATTATTTCAACATTAGTCAGTAACATTCTTTGAATAATAAACTAGTGTCCAGCTCCCTGGCAAAACTCACCTTGATCTGTATTATCATTTAGACTCCACCTGAAAACACCATTAATTTAAATAAGCAATAGAGACTGAAATAAAATTCCATTCATGCTTAACTCTCCGATGTGGTTTTGAAAAACCTTTCTTCTTTAGCCAGTCTTATGTTACATGCTGGATGGTCTTTGCTTTGACCACCTCATAAAAAAAAGCTCATAAATACTTTTCATGTGTTATTTAAACTAGCGGTACTCCCTGAGGCACCATGCTTTTATTTTTAAAAATCCTTTGTGTATTCCTAAAGCATTTCTAAACCAGTAGCAGAGGTAAATGTGTATTTTAACCCAGAAAAGTCATGTTCTGTCAATATCAGACCACAAATTTTCTTACTCCATGCTGATAAAAATAAAATGTTTCTAGCAACTTCCACCTGATTTATGTGCTTTCCTTCTAAAAATCATCAATTTTTGAGTATGAGTGAAAATAACTGCAATGATTTTGCCTGATTAGATGCTTTCCAAAACCAAAAATGCATTCTTAGTATGCTACCACAAGCAGAAGCAACAGACCAAGAGCCTCTCCCCCTGCTGCTGCCTGGGAATCATAGAACCATAGAATCATTTGGGTTGGAAAATACCTTTTAAGATGAGTCCAATGGTAAACCTAACACTGCCGAGTCCGCCACTAAACCATGTCCCTAAGCACCACATCTACACATCTTTTAAATAACTCCAGGGATGGTGACTCCACCACTTCCCTGGGCAGCCTGCTCTAATGCTTGACAACTCTTATGGTGAAGAAATTTTGCCTAACATCCAATCTAACCCTCCCCTGGTGCAACTTGAGGCCACTTCCTCTCATCCTATCACTTATTACTTGGGAAAAGTAACCTCGCTACACCCTCCTTTCAGGTAGTTGTAGAAAGCAATAAGGCCTCCCCTCAGACTCCTTTTCTCCATACTAAACACCACAGTTCCCTCAGCCGCTCCTCATAAGACTTGTGCTCTGGACCCTTCACCAGCTTTGTTGCTAATCTTTGGACATGCTCCGGTGCCTCAGTGTCTTTCCTGTAGTGAGGGGCCCAAAACTGAACACAGTACTCAAGGTGCGGCCTCACCAGTGCTGAGTACAGGGGGTTGATGACTTCCCTGGTCCTGCCGACCACACTATTCCTGATACAGGCCAGGATGCTATTTGCCTTCTTGGCCACCTAGGCACATTGCTGACTCATATTCAGATGGCTATTGAGCAACACCCCCACGTCATTTTAGCCCAGGCAGTTTTCCGGTCACTCTTCCCCAAGCCTGTAAATGTTGCATGGGGTTGCTGTGATCCAGGTGCAGGACCTGACACTTCGCTTTGTTGAACCTCATACAATCAGCCTTGGGCCATTGACCCAGCCTGTCCAGATCCCTCTGCAGAGCCTTCCTAACCTCAAGCAGACTAACACTCCTGCCCAACTTGGTGTTATCTGCAAACTTGCTGAGGGTGCACTTGATCCCCTAGTCCAGGTCATTGATAAAGATATTAAACAGAGTTGGTCCTAGTATTGAGCCCTGGGGAACACCACTTGTGACTGGCCACCAACTGGAGTTAATTCCATGCACCACAACTCTTTGGTCCTGGCCGTCCAGACAGTTTTTCACCCAGCAGAGATTACACCTGTCCAAGTCATCAGCAGCCAAATTCTGCAGGAGAACTGTGGGAAACAGTGTCAGAGGCTTTACTAAAGTGTAGGTAAACAACATCCACAGCTTTTCCCTCATCCACTAAGTGGGTCAACTTGTCATAGAAGGAGATCAGGTTAGTCAAGCAGGACCTGCCTTTCATAAACCCATGCTGACTGGGCCTGATGGCCTGGTTGTCCTGTATGTGTCGTGATGGAACTCAAGATGATCTGCTCCATAACCTGACCCTGGCAACAAGGTCAGACTGACAGGCCTGTAGTTCCCTGGATCCTCCTTCTGGCCCTTCTTGTAGATGGTTGTCACATTTGCTAACTAATCCACTGAGACCTCCCTGTTTAGCCAGGACTGCTAGTAAATGATGTAAAGTGTCTTGGTGTGCACTTCCGCCAGCTCCCTCAGTACCCTTGGGTGGATTCAATCTTGCCCCATAGCCTTGTGCATGTCTAAGTGGTATAGCAGGCCACTAACTATTTCCCATTGGATTATGGGGGCTTTATCCTGCTCCTCGTCCCTGTCTTCCAGCTCAGGGGGCTGGGTACCCAGAGAACAACTGGTCTTACTATTAAAGACTGAGGCAAATAAGGCATTGAGGACATCAGCCTTTTCCTCATCCTTTGTCACTATGTTTCCCCCCACATCCAATAAAGGCTGGAGAATCTCCTTAGCTCTTCTTTTGTTGCTAATGTATTTATAGAAACATTTTTTGTTGTCTTTTACAGCAGCAGCCAGATTAAGTTCTAGTTGGGCTTTGGCCCTTCTAATTTTCTCCCTACATAACCTCACAACATCCTTGTAGTCCTCCTGAGTTGCCTGCCCCTTCTTCCAAAGCTCATAAACTCCCTCTTTTTCCTGAGTTCCAGCCAGAGCTCCCTGTTCACAGGCTGATCTTCCTCACTGGCTCATCTTTTGGCCATGGGGATGGCCTGCTCCTGTGCCTTTAGGATTTCCTTCATGAGCAATATGCAGCCTTCCTGGACTCCTTTGACCTTCAGGACTGCTTCCGAAGGAACTCTGTCAACCAGTCTCCTAATCAGGCCAAAGTTTGCCCTCCAGAAGTCCAAGGTATTCCAAGGGAATGCTTTGAAGGAAGGAGAGGTGCCTGAAAGCAGCACATGGGATGGGTGAGAGCTTGCCTGGAGAAGAGTGTGACCAGTACAAATACAGTGGGCAGTGACCACAGGTGTATAGAGCAGGTGGGTAGATGGGAAAGTAAAATTTCACTTGGCATAAGAGACTTTTAGTTTTCCCCAGCTGACAAGTAGAGATGCCAGTAGAATTAAGTTATACTGCAAGCAGAAGAATCCAGACACACAAAGTGTAGGAAACAAAAAATATATAGCAATATTGATGGAATATTACCTTTAACAAAATCAAATATAAAGCAGGATTTAAACCAGAGATTAGAAACTAGATAGGCAGAATAGGCATTAGAGAATTGGATAAACCCAGATATTTGAGAAAATCTATAATGATTCTTCCATGTTACAGTCCTGCTCCTCATTTACCTTTCAGTAGGGAAAAACCCCAACAAAATCTTTTTTTGGATGACAGTCTGAGCATATTCTCCTTGACAATTTATAACACATGAGTTGATTGCATTATCATTAATTAAGGCAGAAATTACAGAATCCCGAGTGAGACAGGTGTTCTCATCCCAGCCTTCTTGAAAGACCAAGGCTGTGGTGGCCACACAAAATGCTGACAATAAGGCCAAGAATGAGAAGGCAGAATTTCTAAGCTAAATCTTTTCCTTAGACACTGCTGCTTTGACACATGGAGGTCAGCTAGCAGAAGGGGTAACATCTTTTCTTTTGCTCATGGATTTTGTAATCTCTGTCAGCACCTGACAAGACCTTTAGAGGTTCCCATTTCTTTAATGGATAAATCCTTGTTAAACAATTTTGCATCCTTCAGAAGAACCTGCAAAGCACTAGCTCTTGCTGAGATGAATCACTAAGACCCACTTACAGCTTTAGATATAGCTGATTTGCTAGATACTATATTTTAGAACAAATGTTACAGAAAACTCTTTACATATTATTTTTAAAAATTGTGTAATCAAATGTGGATATTATCAAGACTTCTTTTCCATTTATCCTCACAGTTTTATAAAAAACAAATACTGAGGAAAACAAAATCATCAACTCGTACACTCCTTGCCCAGCCATCCCAATTACTGGGTAGCCAAATAGGCATGAAAAATATGAGCAAGAAAATGAGATTTATGAAGAGTTTAGCATTACATCTGGTAAGAGAGAGAGAAAAGTGGCATCAGCTCTGGTCTAATAACACTGTAATTGAGGCAGCTTCTTCTATGCAACTATTTCTTCCCTCTTTCACACTCAGGTCATTCCCTTCAGAGAAAAGCAAACCTTTCACAACACCCTTACCGTTCAGCTGACACAGTAGCTCTAGGATTCAATTCCAGTTCAAATTTCACAATACATGAGAGGTTGCTGGGCTGTACTTATACAGCACACACCTTGATGGCAGCCAACATGGGAGCCATGGCCTGGGGCAGAAGTGGAAGTTCTGCTTTTAGGAGGATTTCTCCTCTGAATATCCTACCAAATTCAACAAGAGATGAGATTCCTCCCTGCAGAGCCACTGCCCTCGAATTTAGAGAGATGGGAGAGCAGTAAGTGTCATCTCCATATACTTTTGCTGTGTGGTCCCCAAGGATGATTGTTTTCTCTGTCTCTTATTGCACCCTACGCACCACATGGAAAGCCAGAAGCAGGCCA
>NW_010320993.1:47716-100321 GCF_000700745.2 Antrostomus carolinensis | reverse complement strand
GAGGAGGAGGAAAAGGAGCATAAGAAGAAGGAGGAGGGACTGTTTCACAAACATCAGGACATCTGGTTGATCCACTGGGATCTGTGGGAAGTAAAGAAAAGAAAACAATTGAAATAGAAATAACACACAATTAAAATGGAATTGTATATACAATTAAATACTGACATCACTGAAAACATTTGACCTTTTTTGTGTGTCTGAGAAGTGCACAATGCTTCACAGCTGTAATCATGCCAGTGTCCCAACAGCTATTTTGTGTATGATATTTTCTTTACTAAGAGATAAGAGATGTCAGATAGAATCAATAACTCACTTACTTAGCATGGCATGGGGAAACAGAGGATAAAACCCAGCCGTGCTGGATACTGGAGCTGCGTCAGTCCTTGTTCTCCTTCCAACACACTACTGTTGACTCACAAAAGATACCAGCGCAAACTGAAAAGTGTTTTTCCATGATGTGCATTGGTTGGAAGGCAAAAGTTGATAAGGACAGAGTTTTTTTGCTGCTGGCCATATTCATGCTTTGCCTTCCTATGGGACCTAGGGCAGTGTCTGGGGAATACACATGCTGTACAACTCTGAACAGTGTCCAGTATTTTAGCTCTAGCTCTGAAGGGGCTCAAGTGACCCTGCAAGTGTAGCAGAGGTGCAAGCAAAGATCCTCAATTCAGAAGAGGGTCATACCTAGCCATGCTGCAGTTGGATGAGCCTGGCTGCTCCTGTCACAGTGCATTGGTTGCTCTCCTTCAATGGGTTAAGCTCCAGTCAAACTGTTACAAGATATTTCAGCTAACGTGGACTCTAAACTTAACCACAGGTGCTGTCATGGCATGCAACATATTCTCTAAGCCAAATCATTTCTCCTAGCCTGGCTGATCCTTTCTCCCAAACTGCTGCCCATCTTTTAATTTCTAGGAGATAAGTACTGATTGCCGTCTTTCCGTCAGTTATGTTATTCAACCAAACCCATTTATTTATTTTGCTGCTTTTAATCCTATCCTATCCTATCCTATCCTATCCTATCCTATCCTATCCTATCCTATCCTATCCTATCCTATGCTTTATTTTATTTTTAAAGATCTAGAATGGTTGTTGTTGACCAACCTCAACAACTCTTAAATGAAGGAATAGTAGAATATTTGCAGACTGATGTAGTCAGCATCTGGCAAGTTGAAATGCTGTGGCAAAGTTGCAGAGACCACAAGCTAGGTTTGTGGCCAGAAGCTTTTACCATTATCCTATTTGTTTTTTTGGATCTTCGGTCTTTTTCAGCAGCTGTGCCAATTAGTGTTACTAAAATATGGTTCTTTAGGATTTACTGTCTGTGCTACAGAGCTGAGGGTTTGGGGAATTCTGGCAGAACAAAACATTGGTGCTGATGGATAAATAAAATCACACAGTTGCATGGGTTCAACTTTTGGCTGAGTAATTTCAAATCATAGCTGTGCCTTTTGATTTATATTTGTTTGCTTTCCTTTTTGCGGCAAAGAAAACTACAAACCGCTGTAGGTTTAAAAGAATATATGAGGATGTCAGAGTTGGTTATAGTCTGACCACTAGGGCTCCGTAGTTTATTTTTTCATGGGCTATATCATTAACAGCATGCTTAATCTATGTTTTGGAGACCCAATGATTAATTTTATTTATACACTTAATGCAATTGCTTCCTCCTGGCATTGTTTAGAGGGACTTAAATTTTGCATACTGTTGTTAAGGAGTATTGTAATGAGTTTGAAACAAAGCTTTTCTTCTAGTCATAGACTTAAATACATGGTATTTTGTTTATTTTTCTCAGGCCGCTTTTGTAAAACACTGAACATGAAAATGAAACAGAAAATTCTCTTTCAAGTGAAGATATAAAATGAATGAGACATGAGGACTTGACATGTGACTCAGCGACTTGCCTAGATTTTAATAAACAAGAATCCAACCTGTGTAGAAGAGCCAATATGCCATGACAAGCCACAGCTCTGCCATTTCACAGTTCACATTCTTGCAGCATTACTACACTGCCTGTGAACTTAAGGAATTAATATTATGTAATACCAAAAGACCAAGATCAATGGAGCTGTGAAATGTACTCTGCAGACATACAAAATTGGGCTGTATATGGAATAGCTTGAACCCAGCCATGGCAGAACCCTCCCTGCACATATGGTGTGGAGGCTGTTAGTGAAAGAGATGAGCATGGACACATACGCTGCTGCCTCAGCCTCCTGGCTTATCGTGTCACACGAATGATAGAAGATCAAGGTGATTGGTGGCTAAATCTGATTTCTGCATAAATGTAGGTTCACAAGACAGTCTATCTGAAGACGGGTAGGAAGGACACGTAGTGGCACTGGGTCCATTTGGGAACTCCTCATACCCACACTGATACTAACTGTGCAACTGATACTGGAAGTGAAATCCGAGTGAATGCTGCTTTCAAGTCAGTCTGTTAACTGGGCTTTATTAGACTTGTAGGTGAGATTCAGGGCTTTGTGTTCATTCAGAGGCATAAAGCATAGAGAGATTTTGGCTCTCATAAATGGAAAAAAAATATTTAATCCACTCCTTTCTAACTGGAAATGGAAAGTAGACCCACTCCTATCATACTTTGAATCAAAAATGAGGGACAGCTGCAGTCTGAGGTTAAATCCAATTATTCCCTCAATTCCGTAGAGAGATTGAGATTTGGATTTTTGCCCTTTGATATACTAATCCACCTAAATAACCAAATTACATTGCTTTGCATCTATGGGAGGGTAACTGAGAAAAACTAACCAAGATGTGGTATGTTTGTGGCTGAACTGCTACATGAACAAGTTTAATAAAGCCCAATTAACAGACTGCCTTGAAAGCAGCATTCATAGCTCATCTTCAGATTTATGTTATACAATGAAGCATTTACAATAGTCTATTCTTCTTTTACATAACAATTAGGTCATCATTTCAAACAAGATTTTTATTTCTACAAAATTATTGGCAATTAATTTGTCATCTGGATAGTAAAACCATCTGTCCAGAACCATTCCCACCAGGAAACTGAGGGTTTAGAAATCCTATGTACTTCCACACTTTAAAACGATACCACAAATATTCAGCAGAAAGCCACTGTCTAAGAATTAAACCAGTGTCTTGTGGAACAGACTCCTTTTGCCAGCATGTTTTCAAAATTACTAGAATGGTTTTTAGAAACCTGACCAGAGACAACATAACTGTTCAAAGTCCTGCCAGAGACCTACACAAGGTTTGAACATCACTCTATATCTGGGACAGATGAAAGAGTAATTAGAAGCCTGTGGAAAATATCAGTATCTGAACTGTAATTTTTTCTGCACATTTCAGGTACAGTATTCTCCATCTCACAACAGACGGAAATGTATTATATACTATTATGGAAGTACTAAATAGCTTCTGTCTCAGATGTCAATGTTTAAAACATTGGGGCATCACTGAATGTGGAGGAGGACATTGCACCCAGGAGGAAGAAGTTAAAATGGCAAGAACAGGATCATAGATCAGTTCTTCACAAATGTGGGTGAAAAGGTGGTAAAAAGGAAGAAAAAAGGAGCATGAGGTCAGTATCTTCTCTCATCACCCAGCAGCCCGGCTCAGGAAGTGGACTGCCCAGCAGGAAGGAAGAAACAACATCAAACCACATTCCCAAGCAAAACAAGGTTCAAGAACCGAAAGAGTCTTCAGAAAAAGCTCGGGCTTGGGGTTGACATAGCAACCATCAGGTTTGTCTGGTTTCTATTCCTAGTGGAAAAGAAAAAAGCAAATATTAAGCAAAAATGCCAATAAGCTTTCAGGGTCTGCTACAGTTACAGATTTGCACAGATGCCCATAACATTTATAGAAACCAATGGGTGAACCCATGTCTGGGATTTGTAATAGTTTATGTTCAGGTTTTGATGGAAATTTAGCCTTTGACTTCAGTGGGAGTAAATTTATAGCCATCGTAAACAAATTCCAATTCTGCTTATCTGTAAGAAAGAAAATTACAAAAAATAATTCAGAAACTGAGCTTCTCAGCTGCCACTTAACACGCAAATGTATTAGCCTGTTTCCTATATTAAGCAAGAACAGCCAATGGCAACAAGAGCACCTTCACTCCCAAGAAGATATTAACATTGTCTCGGTCCACCCACCTCCTGGTTTGGGTTTTTCAAATTCCTGTTCAAATACTTTCTGTCTTAAAACAAAAGAGCTCCAGGAAGGCTGTTACTGGGGATAAATCTGAGCCTTTTAATTGCATTTCAAACTCTCATTTTATAAGAAGATAGGAGCAGTCCTAGAGGATTTACCTGCTGTGTAGTGGAGATATTACTGAACTAACCTGCTCTGAGCCCAAATTAATGATAAGTACCAAATGGCATGTAAGTAGACCTCTGATATCTAGGACAGAGATGTTCTACTGAATATTTAGTGAGTCACATATAAACAATGACTGCGTAGATAGATTTAGGAGCCAGAACATAAATTTAATGCAAGGTTAATAAACCCTTCTAGAATAATAGCATTTATTGAGGTAAAAGGGAATGTCATGATTTCGTTTCTATTCAGCTCCTCATCTTTGTACCAAGAACTGCATTGGTTTACTCCTGAGAGGAGAGAAAACAGGTATTGTCACTCCCTTCTGCTGAATCTGTCTCAATCCACCCAATGGATTTTGCTGAGGAGAACAAAGGGCCTGACTGTAACACAGTGGTGTGAGTGCACACCTCAGAGGAGGGAGCCCCAAGCTAAGTGCCAGCTCCCAGGACCTTCTGGTTTTTGCATTAAGCAGCTATACAGAGGAAAAGCACTCTTGCTCTGCAAACACCATCCTTGTGTGCTTCTCTGAGAGCCTGTGTGCTTACTCGCTCCCTCTCTTCTCTCTTCTTCTGTTCCCACAAAAATCCTTTGACTCTCCAAGAATATTAACAGCAGACAGCCTCCCAGGAGTACAACACATAGATCTGGGTAGGGTTGCAAGTGGATTAAAGTTATCTCTATCCTCTGTGACTGGTCAGTAATCACTAAGCTTCTGCAGAGAGGGTGAGCAACAGGAGCCACACAGGAGATGGAGCACCTCTCGCCATGTGTCTCAGCATGGGCAGCCTCCAGCACTGGAAAGGGCTCCTGGCCATCAGCCAAGGGGTGCCCAAGCTCCCAGTGAGGGCACAACTTCGTGCACAGCTCTGGTGCCGGTTGCTGGCTTCAACAGCTCCTCACTGAGGCTCCCAGCTCTTTCCATGGAGACCATGCATGCCCAGATGAAGTTCTGGATGCTCTGTTGGTGGTCAGCCACAGTGACACTTACCTTTACTGAGTCCAAGCCTTTTTTGGGCTGAGGCCCTAACAACATGTCTGGGTCATTCTATGGCAGAGTCAAGAAGTGAAACTTGCTTTCCTAAATGTAAAGTTAATTCACTCCATGCTGGACGACTCACCAGTCCTCCCCACTCCTTGCTTTGGATTATTTTTCCCTAGATTTATTATCTCACATTTTTCAAATCAAATTACTTTTTTTCTTTCTCTTTCTAACCACTCTCCACCTCCTCTGCATTATATCTCCTGTGTCTGCAGTCCTGGCAAATCAGTTTAATGCAATCTCTAGATCTCAACTCACTTCCATGTCAAATCTGACATGAGTTGGCAATGAAGAAAATGAAGCAGACTGGGGCTTCCTTTGCAAATGCTTCAATTCCCACTTTGGAAAATAATGCTGCATCTATACATAAGACTGGAAATAGCACAGTGTCAAAGGCCAGCCCTTCAGGGAGCAGTAGTCAGCAATCCACACAAAAAGATTTCAAAGAGCGGGTAAGAAACAAAACGCAAGCCACAAATACCTCTTCCCAGCAAAATAACTGCCAGTGGCGGTGAGGCAATGGAAAGGGCAGATCGCTAACAACATTCTTACTTGTGCCTTGGGCTGACTTCCACAAGGTGTTAGTTGGCAACATCGTACGGCTTCCATGAGAGCTGGCAGAGCTGTATTTTCCTTTGGGTAAATCCAAATCTTTTGTTTTCCTTACACTGTTATTCTTTTTTAGGAACTAATGGCCACTTAAAAACCAGAAATGTCAATGTAGAATATTAGTACAGAATGAAAAATATATTTTTCCCCAAATGTATCAGAATGTGAAAGGTTATTTGCGCTGACATAAAATGAAATGCTGACAAACAGCTATAAAGAAGGATGATTTGAGTAGGCAAAAGTAAGAACATACGTGTGTGCCTGTGAGTGTGCATATAGGTTCACACAGTTAATAGGCTGTGGAGGGACTCCAGGACAGGTACCCCACAGATTTCCATGTCCTGCTGTGGCCTTCCTGGCACACAGTTAGAGTCTATGCTGCAGCTGCGCAGAGCTAACAGGGACAGGACAAGAAGTTCAGGAGGAGCCAGAACAGGGACTGCAGCCAGGCTCCTCTTGTTTTACACCATCCTCATCTGAGGCCCATCTTGTGTTACAGCACGTCTTTGTCCCCCTTGCCATGGCCAAGCTGGCCATCCACACCATGAAGCTGGTGGGATAGGGTAGCCGAGAGACTGTGGGGTCTCTCACCAGTCCCTTGTCCCATCACATCCTTGGGCAGAGCACAGGGCAGTTGCTGGGAGGCCACCTAGGAGTGCTGGATGCTCCACTCAGTGACCCTCCCTGGTTACCCGCAGACCCTCTTTGGAGCCTTGCAACCCTCACATCTCTACCTTTTTTTTTTAACCTGGAAGCTGATTGTTTTCTTCTGCTTTTCCCTTTTTTCTTTTAGCCCTTTGATGGCACAAGAGAGCTGGATGGTTTTGCTAGAGCCAGTCCCTGGCTAAAAGGAAAACGACAAAGTGGCAGCTGTGTAGCCTTGCCATTGACAAAGAACAGAGGAAGACGGGTGCAGGACTGTACCTCTACCTCAGCATATGACACAAAGCAGTGTTTCTTGACACCCATCCTCTACTCATGCTGCAGGGTATAATTCAAGAATCAAAACACTGAGAAAAGCAGCCATTTGAAGGAAAAGGCAAAAGACAATTTCTAACAATACTTTATTGGCCTGCATTGCAAGCATTTTTGAGGCAAAGATATCATTCACTGAGCATGCTTTCCAGTCATGAAAGACATAAATAATAATAATTACCATTATTAAATTATTTTTCTTGGCACTGCCTCAAATTTACATAGTTCTAATGATTTTGATGCATTTTCGTCTTAGAACTAAAGCTATTATAGCAAACATTGTTATCAGTGAGTTTTAAGAAATGGAAACTTCAAGCAGTACTGACATGTTCCAAGAAGCAGACCCCAAGCTCATGAGCTACCTACATCATAAAATTATTCCCTTCACTCTACAGGAATTCTTGCTTTCTTATAAGATTTTGATTTCAGTAGGGTCTTCATATGAAGTCCCTTAAAAACAAATTAATTTCCTGAGCATTGAGAGGCTCAGAAAAGTAAGCCACTGACCTCGGAGGTGTTTTAGGTGCCTGTAGCAGTGGACTAGCACCATTGGTGCTGCACTGAAAACCTACAGACATAATTTAACTCTGAGCATCCAACTTCCACAGCCGTGGCAAATCATAGAATCATAGAATGGTTAGGATTGGAAGGGACCTTAAAGATCATCTAGTTCCAACCCCCCTGCCATCAGCAGGGACATCTTCCACTAGATCAGATACATAGAAGCAGTTCCTTGGATGGTGTTGGTTTTGCTTCCATTTCTTAGGTTGTCAGCTTTAAAAGAAAGGGATGGAAATATAAACAAAAAGCTCAATTTCATCTTTACATTTTAAGTAAGAGTTTCTAAAGCTGTGATTGTGATTTGCCACTGTAAACTCAATGCTCTAATGGATCACAGCAGAATAATATATTGCATCTGGCTTCATTTGCCTCAAAAGCAGCAACAGTACTGTACATATAATCATTTTAAGATGCAAAAGTTTAAAATAAACGAGGGACCCAAGGCAACATTTTTTAGTAGGAGCATGTGCATTCCTGTATCAAAGGAGCCGATTCACAGTGTAGAATACCTAGGCCCCATAGCCTCCCATTAGTAACAACAGACAACATTTAGCTACAGGCCTTGCAGGGTTCTGGAAGAAAATGTTTGCAGCTAAGCAACACTTACAATTTCACGTTTTTGGTTTAAGACCAATGTGAAATCAGAAGCAATGATGAAAGAAGATGTCTTTAAAACATGCTGATCATCCACTAGCCTAAATACCAAAACCTCCAGAATGAGTTCAATAGAAGCATCAGCACATTTTCATGGGCAGTGCAGCAGCACACCTGAGCACTGCACTCAGTGCATTGAGGGGAGGAGTTAGCTTTAGAGGTGACTTTTTAAAACATGGCCAGCTGGCAAGGGGATTGCAGTAATCACAAGAAACAGCAAACCTCAGAGGCTTTGTTTATCATTTGCAGAAGCAAATTGCAAAATCTCATGGAATTACAGCCACTACACTTGTTTCAGAGTTCTACTGTTTGGAAGAACTTGTTAAACTTTTCTGTAACAGAGAAAACTCCACTTTGATCATTCTGAGAGTAAGCCACTTCCTAAGGGAAGACAATTTCTGGCACCTGGTGACATAGTGAAACTGAGTCCTTCACGCATAGCAGGACTGGAGATTTTGCAGCAAGCACTGCCAAAGAGCAAGCCACACTGCAGCAAAACCCAAGTAAACATTTTTTGGAAGAAAGGCAGAAGTGAGGAAGATACAAGAATGGAAAAGTGTTTGGTACATGGAGGTTGATACCACAGCTTAGTTTGTTACCCATAACCTTTTATTCAGGTTATTTTCCTCTTCCACAGGACTGAAGGAGATGCTAAAGGCTAGATACAGAAAGGATTCAAGTTTGGATCATCCTGTTCCTGACCTAAAATTATCAGATACTGTGGTTTGTAAAGTTAAGAATTATTTGCATTTAGGTGTTTCACCTCTTTACATGTGCCCAGTCTTGGTTCCCGGCTCACTCCCAGGGTCATCAGGGAGTTGTAAAGAAGACATTTCTTCTCCTAAACCTCCTAAGGACTGGATTTGCCAGACAATTCCAGCATCTCAGATGCCAGTAGGATCAAGTTGCTCAGAAAACATGGCAGACCGGTTAATTCTACACCATGCAGGGAATGGCTGCAAGGCACTCCTTTTGGTCACTACTGTTATAATTGGAAAAGTAGTTCAAAAAGAAGTTATACTGACTTAATACCTTCTCTCTCTGTGAAGGCACAAACCCATCCTTGACTAATCCATGCCCTTCCTATCTTGTGGCACTGTCCATTGCTCCTTTTGAAGTTCTACCACAACGTAGCAACAAAACCCAGGTCTCACCAGACCAGAAAGTGAGCACAAGTGTCCACTAGCCTCCATTCAAGGCTCTCACTCATGGGCAGAGAAACAAAGAGGGCTCTTCACCAGCCACTGCAAAACAACTATACATAGCTGACGGACACTTTCCCTGATCCTGCTTTTCGTTTCGGTGCAGCCATACTCACTCTTTGGTTCACTGACTTCTTTCTACAGTCTCTGGCTCAACTAATCCTTTTGTGGAGTGTGACACAGCAGTACCAGGAGGAGTGGAAGACATTTCTTAGGCAGATTAGTCTAAAAGTTATTAATGAGGAAAACTTGTGGAAGGTGAGATGTGGGTTTGGGCATGTCCCTCCCTCTCCTTAGAAGGACAAATCAAACCCACACTCTGGACCA
The DNA here is from genome assembly GCF_000700745.2 of Antrostomus carolinensis. Classification (NCBI taxonomy): domain Eukaryota; kingdom Metazoa; phylum Chordata; class Aves; order Caprimulgiformes; family Caprimulgidae; genus Antrostomus; species Antrostomus carolinensis. Next base: position 90,652 of record NW_010320993.1, on the reverse strand, counting down.
ATACTTCATGGGTCTACAATAAAGCATCTGCTATAAAAGGGTGGGTGCTGCCACTCTCCCCCTGATATAAAGGGCAGCCCTGCTCTGTGATCACAAAAGATGAGTATCAGTCCTGAATTCTCAGGATATGTTCAGGCCTGCAGATCCTCAGATCCAGATGGGAGATCTGCTGTAGCACTGAGTGAGATGTCTGAACAATGGGACTCATTCCTTCAGCAAATGGATTGCTTCGGATGGCATTCAGAGGAACTGCGACACTTAACATTCAGGTATTTACTTCTGTGAGTCACTGGGGCACACCAGGACACCAGGCACCAAGTCCCTATTCTGCACTGACCTTCTCTAGCTCCTGCTGATAAGCAAAACAACTGCTGCCCATCTAACTGAGCCTTTTGTAAACTAGATGCAAACATTTTTATCCTATTTAGCATCTCAACTGGGCATAAGCAGGTGAACAACTTCTGCCTTGTGACAGCAAAGAGATGAGAGATGTATCCTTGTTCCCAGCCTAGAGGACAGAAATACCATAGACTTGCATACAAGACAATTGTTCAATACGTTCACAAATCAATTTTATTAATTTAAAACAAAATTAATGAAGAGAAATTCTGTACACAATTGTGGACACAACACACTTATTGTACAATAAGGCCCAGATAAACTGTTTTTTTGATAAACTGATAAACATTCATAAGAAACTGGGTTTTTTTCAGTCTGTGATTGACTAAAAATTTAAAAGAGCCAAAAAAAAAAAAAAAAAAAAAAGACAACCAACCCCCCATCACTGTCTACTTTGCTTGAGGAAAAAAAATGCTAATTATAGTCTTAATTCTAAAAACTATCCACAACGTGCTCTATGTAAGTATGCGAGTACTGTGTGAATTTCAGCACTCACAGTGGGTAAAATAAAGCACATGTGCAAGTCTTAGTAGGACAAAAACCTCTCTGTTGGTAATAAAGCAATCCACAAATATTGAATTCTAGCAGCAATATGATTCCTCCAATAGAGAAGGGTGTTGTTCTGCAGCTACATTGGTGCTTTGTAGCTTTGCAGGTAGCTGTTTCAAGGCTGGTGTTCTTAGCAAAAGAAAACAAGAAGAAAAGCTGAAGAATGAATCAACAAAGCTGAGGCTTCTTTTTAATGAAGAGATTTAAATTGGGTAAAGGGAATTGGTATAATTCAAGCCAAAAAGTCAGACTAAGAGTTTATCTGACCAAGTAGCTTATGGCCTTCAAGATTAGAAAAGTCACAAGTCACAGACAGACACAGTCTAGGTTTGTCCTATAAATGGGCATAGACAAAAGCAAATTTTAACTCCTTAGCGATAACTTTTTCAGTATTTCCATTGCCGGCAATGGATGTTATATCTTAGGAAAATCTGACTCCTGGTGGAAGAGGATTAAAAAACTTAAGTGTATATGAGCATTCTTGTTCCATTTCTTCAAAATATTCCTATTTCTGATTTCTAAAAATAATGATGATGATAACTTCTTTCATTTTTGGATGAAAAAAACCCCTATTCAGTACCAAGATTCCAATTTAAGTCATGTCTTAAAATATATTTGTGTTTTCTCTCTATTTCTTTATGGAATGAATTTGCTAATTAATTTTTCAATGCTTTAAAAAAAGGCTTAACATGTTAACTTTAAAAGAGGAAACAGAAGACAGCAGAGGACTCCTCTTCAGTTGTGTTTTATCTGTATTTCCTTTGTGGGGGGAAAGAAATCAATCTTATCATAATCAGAGTAGGTAAGAGAAGAAAAAGGTAGAGAAACAGCTGAGAAGAACAAAACCAAATTCTTATTGACACTTGACATCCATGCTTTTGGTCTTGACAAATTTATCTAAAAAAATCCATTATCTACATATTTATATCCAACGCATTGATAAGGCACTGCACAACAGTTTGTGCACATGTGGCCTCATTCTTCACCAACAAGGCATTACTATCTTTCAATAGCATTTACCTTAACAATATGTAAAAGAATCATTCATTATTACAAATTTACACAAAAAAAATCTTCCTGTACATGATTGTCTCAGTGATGTACCTATTACTTTAAATTAGACATATTTTAAACTACTTTGTAATGTGCTAAAAGCAAAAGTAGTTGCTGTACCATAAGGCAAAGGCTTATAATAGCCTTTAATCCTATTATACATATCCTCAGTTATATGATGTCAAAATATAGTCTGTTCATAAATAAGTAAAGATGTACAGAGTACCCTGGGTATGAGAAACCAAAAAGTAAACCTTCTTTACAAGAAAATTACTCCACTGGTATTTTGAAAAATCTCAGTCTTCATTGTGCAATCAAGTTTGCTGTGTTGAAGAACGGTGTGTGTCACATTAAAGAGTCTAAAAACTACAAAGCATTTGCAGGTCCTTTTTTTTCTTCACAGGTATGAACCTTTTATTTCTTTTTTTTTTTTTTTTCTCCTTCTCTATTTCTTTTTGGTAGCAAATACGGTAAAGATGAGCTGTTCAAACATTTGCATGGCTTATTTTCATTGGACTCGCAGTACCAGAGTCAACAGCTGTTCTGAAGAAAAAGACATGCTCCTCCATTTACTGAAAGGGCAAGGGTTAAGACCAATTGCAGCTGTACGTCAACATGTTGAAATCACAAAGTTCTGTAGTCCAATGCTGACACAAGACACAGGCATCCCATCCACGGGCAGAAGGAGGTTCTGGGGTTTCAAAGTGCTGCTGAGCTGCTACAAGTACTCCAGTTCCAAGGCATGGTGAAGGGCCATAAGGTCAGAGTGGCTCGAGATCCTCCAAAATGGCATAGCATGCTGTGAACAGCACAGACAACATGTAAAAATAACCCCAAGCATTCTGGTATTTAGACCCACCCATTGTCTTTCGCAAGGATAAGGGAATGCTGCGAGGAGAGAAAAAGAGCTCTTAAGACCTCGAGCCCTTCACATTTATCTCTGGTTTCTCTGACCCACACCCTCAGCATAAATAGTCAGTAATAGCAAATCTATTTACCAAGACAAACAATAGCAAACATGTCAGGAGATCATAAAGAAGGGAGGGATTTCTTGTCTCTTTGTAAGAAGAACAGATTTCAGCACTTTGCAGAAGAATATATTATTTCTAAAAAAAAAATTAGGAAAAATAATCTATACAGGAAGCATGTGGGTAGTTTGAGGAAGGGGAACAGGACTTGATTAAAAAACAAAAAATAAAGGAAGTGAAAGTATTTTTTACTATCAAAACCTGTTTGTTCCTTTTGGAACTATCCCTGGCAGGTGAGTTAAGAACATAGCCACGGTGATTCAGAATAGCTCATGTGTTGCTCACATCATTTTGAAAGGAATTTTATCCCAGTAGTTTGTATAACATCTCTCATTGTTAGCACTGATCTTAAAACATCTTTTCCATATGGGACAATTCTAAAATAAATACATATTTTTTTCCTATTAGCTGTAATAAAATCTGTCTGGAGCACAAATATGTTTGCAAAGAACCTGAATAAACCAAAAACACAAATACCAGGAAAAAGCACACATTACCTCATCCATGAAGAGTAAAAATCTGATTAAGAACTCTCTTTATACTCTAAACCAGGGATTATAGTGTCAGCAATAACCTTTGCATAAATAAATAATAATAAAAAAGATAACCATCAGATTTTGTCAGGAAATATTCCATAAATCCCATGGGAAAATAGTTTCAATTCAACAGTGTTCTGAAGGCTACCACGATCGTGTTCAACCTTTTCATTGGGTCAGCTTGTGTTTTAGCATCTTTAAGAGGCAAACCACAAGCAATCCATTATCACAATAGCTTCTGAGTCCCCCAAGCATTTTATCTACAACTTCTCAGACAGGCTTTCTTCATTCTCCTTCAGCACTTCCTGAGTAAATTCCTAATTCCACTGAAATCAGTCGCAAAACTCTACCTCTTCTGATTACTACTTCTATGCTGACCTCCCTTTTACATTCAGGTCTTCTCAACAAATTTTAAGTTAGAGAACAATTTTGAAAACAATGTGAAACACTGTTTCCAGCTGCCTGTTCCCTGTAAGCCCTGTGATTTTAGCTTACATCTATCTCAGAAGGCAAACATCTTAGCACAGAGCCTGTCATAAATTTGTCTTTAGAACCTCAGGTAAACAGCTGTCTGTCAGTGTATAAATAATTATTAGTTTTAGAAGGAGCGGCAAGTCTCTCTGAAGACAAATGGCAATTGTGAAGGAACAATCAACTGTTGCTTTTGCAAGAGTCAGAGAAGACAATACTGAATTAATTAATATTAATAAGCAAGACTAAAGAGTTGTACATGATCAGCAAGGGAGCACTGTAAGGAATCTGGAAATGCGCACTCAATGCAGGACAAGTGTTAGCAAGCAGAGTTGCCCAACCAGATGGACTGCAGAGTGAAGGGCGTGGCACTGAGCACCCAGTGCCCATGTGTCAGGGTTTTCACTTCAGAACAGCTCCAGTTTGCCATCGTGGAAAAAGTGCCCATTAGCAGGTGAAGAGCATTTGGTGAGCACCTGGAGAATATACTGTTCTTTAGTTCTATCCAAAAGAAATCTATTGTGGGTTGAACCAGTAAGAACAAAACAAAATTAAAATTCCTAATCATGCTTTTCTCTGGACTCTCCAAAAGTTTCTGTGCACCTATCTCTTATTTAGGCTGCAAGATCTTCCTGGCAGAATTTATAACATCTGATAGGGATATTGCATCAAGGACAAACGGGTACAGGTTTGCGCTTGCAGCAGGTCCACGCAGTGTTTGCCAGCTGACTGCACTGGGCTGGCGATGCTCAGAAGTGCCGCCTCCCTTTCTTGTGCGGCTCCAGTTTCCCTCTTCTCTTACAAGGCCCCTGCCAGGTAGGACCTACCTGCTCTCCCTGCCAGCCAGCCACAACTACCTGCTTCTCTTAGTCAGCTTGGCACCAGCTCTGCCTCAACCACCGGGCCAGGGAGGTGTAAATAGCATACCTAAGATGTGGTGTAGCAAAGAGTTTGGTGGACACCTGCCTTTGCATAGTGTCTCTGTGGAAGCCAAGAGTCAATGACATGGACGTCCTCCAAGGTCACACAGCAAACTAATGAATAGGGAGAATTGTAGTAATAAATTCTTGGCTTCCAGCTCTCACTTTATGCAGCTCCAGCATTATACTGCTTCCCTAGTAACAACCTCAGCATCACAGAGCGTACACACACCAGGCAGCTAAGGCAGTTAAAGACCCTGATTGATTTAACAGAAGGTTTAGCTTCTGCTAAACCAAACCACAGCAATTCTTGCTAGATGCCTATATGCAATATCGAGTTTTAGATTACTCTCAGCTGTTTATGGTTAGATTTTAAACCAAAACTTTAAGTGATCATTATTTTGGCTACATCTTTCTATTTCAAATTCACTTAAGCATCCTCTGCTTTATTTATATCTGTCTGTGAAAGGAGTATACCTCCACTTACTCCATGTAGTTACAGGAGTGAGGTGTTGAATGATTCTGGAGTGTCCTACACAAAAAAAAGAAGTTGTGTAAACCTCAGGATTGTAATTATTTTCGGTTCTCCTGTACATAGGTCAAAAGACCAGCAGCACACTCCCAAGAAAAAAAGCACGCCAGGAACGCGGTGGCTGCACAGGAGTGGCACCTGCACTGGCGCTCCCTGCACAGCCGATTCAGATCTCTATCAGTCGGACCCTACGGCAAAGCCTTCATAGCCAAGAGCAGGGGAAACAAACGCGATGCAGATCTCTCTCTCTCTATATATATATGTTTGTGTATTTATATACAGTTTCACACACATATGTGTCCATATATACCCATGTGTGTTCACAGGGCATACACAGTAATTTTCACCTTATCTAAGACAGCAAATGATTATACAAAACTAAAACATTTAAAGTAACAAAATTATCATACAAAACCTTATGCATTACTCCTGTATTAACATGCCCCATTTATCCACAACTATTCAGCCCTGTCAAAAGTAGCAACACACCCATGAGACAGAAGTACCTTTTTTCTTACTAAATGACCGGGCAAGCGTTTCTTTGTGTATATGTTATACTAAATATTGCCCTTAGAAAGCCACCCCTGCCAACATTTAGCGCACATGTCATGTACAACACGTGTCTTCTATTCTGAGCACACTGAAAACTGCTAATATCTCATTTGCTGTGGTGGGAGAAAGAATGACAAATGCTAACTGCTAATACATAGCTGCTGTAACTGGACGCATTAATATCTAATGAAACTAAAAGAAAGCTTTTCTTACCGCACACTGGAGGAATATGTATTTAGACTGGTAGTAAAATAATGATTTTGTGTACTATTTCAATACCTTCCAAGAAGCTTTTTTATTTTAAAAAACATGAACTGTTTTGTAGATGATACTTGGTAATAAATACATTTATGAACTTTTTAATATTTTTTTTATGACATTTTGAAATGAAAAATGGTGGCAAAAGTTTGAATTTTATTTTGGTGTAAAAAGCATGAAAAGCAAAATTATTAATTTAGTAAATCTAATAAATATATAATAACCCAAAATATTAAGGTATTTTATTTCTGAAATAGAAGCAATATTAATTTTTCAGCATATATTTACTAGAAGAACAAAACTTCAACTATTTTATTCAACAAAATAAATTGTTTCTACTAGTACATGTGCAAAACAAAGACATTTTTTGATGGCAATACTGAAAAGTGTAGACTATCCTCCTTCCCTTAAACATACTTATACAAAAACCTTACTCCTGAGATTTGTGACAGATTTGAATAGAAAACTCATCAGCTGCTGTCATCTTTCACAGTATTTTTGTTGTGTTCCTGCCAGATTTGCTAAGCGGTCGTCTTTACTTCCTACCTCAAACCTGACCAGCACAGTGTGACTGTGAGCTTAAAAACAGTGGCATATTGGATACCCATTTATATTCTATTTATTGCTCCACAAAGATTTATGATTTTTCCTCCCAATTTCCCTCTTAGGCAGCATGATCATTTTGGAGACAAAGGGAGAAGCTGATTTGCCCAGGCTCTCCTGAATCACCTGATGTAAAATCCAGCTCCTCAGTGCAGAGAGCCTCCTCCTTTGTCTCTTCTCGCAAATTAGAAATCCTTTGGAGGATTCTCCTAAGTAGAAAAACTCAGGAGCTGGGGTTTTTTTCTGCCTTACGAGTATTTCCCAACTGTGTCTCCAAAGGCAAGGGCAAAAGAGGAGCTCAAACAAAACAAAACACAACCAAACAAAACACAGCTAAACAAAATAAAAAACAAACAAACAAACAAAAAGCACAAAAAACCCAAAGCGAAGCAAAACAAATCACCAAGACAATGGAGTCTCTGGCATAAAACCCCAGAAACTTATTCTGCGAATAGCTGTGTCACTGCAGTGGCACTCAGACACGGAGGCTCTGACCCGAACAGCACCCACACCGGTGCTGGCAGCCATCCCGAGCACCCCTTGGCTCTCACACCCATTTCTCCCTCCCCTGCTCTCGCTCTTTTCCCGGGGAAGTTGATCTAAAGGCAGCAACCTCCATGTGAACCCTAGGGTTACAGCCACCCTGACTGTGTGCTGAACTGATCCAGAAGGGTAGGATTATTCCTCAGTCTGCAATGCAAACGTCCCAAGAATTTTAATTGTCTTATAAAATATTTTGCTGGAAGTGACAGTTAAACAAAGGTGTCGATACCATGGCTTGTCCCGTGCTACATGAAACGTAAGAGCGTGCAGTTTCCTCAGTGTGTTGTATTTATTTCCTTCAATCAAAAGAGGCTTTTTATGAAAAAACAGTCTATCCTAAAAATGTTTCTCAAAAGAGCAATGATCTTCTAAATGGTATTAAAAAGTTTCTATTATTGAATTTTTACAATAATGACAATAATGAAAAGACTTTAAATGTGCCCTTTATTTTTTCTACTGTTGTACTGATTCAGGATTTTCCGTGAATGAAGGAAGGACATAAATGAAAATCCTGTTTTATGATGAAGCAATTGATAAATAATTGGTAAATTATTTTTAATAACAAATCTTAACTTTCTTACCTCCTAAGCTGGAAGTTCAGCTCCTTTTGCTAAATGAACATAGAATAAAAGATCTCTCAAATTACATAGGCTTGAATTCATATGCTCACTTAAAAATACTCATTATAGTTTATATGTAATCAATGAAGTGCTATTTAAAGAAAGATGGACTGTTTACACTCTAAGTAGTGTAAAGAAGCATACATATACTAAGGGCTTCACCACAGGCCAAACCCCTTCAGCAAAGTGCTGTGCAAAGGGTAACACAAAAGCTGTCCCTGCCCTGAGAATATCACAAAACCCAATGTGCTGATGGGATTGAATGTGGGAAGAAACCAGCTAACAAGGTTCAAGGGATAAGCAAGGCAATGGGGTACATCATGGGGCAGTTATGCCACTTCAGATTGACGGGCTTTGGGTGTTTTTGCGGGGGCACATCATCTCCTATTTTGTCTGCACACTCTCCAGAGAAGGTCTAGGCTTTTACTGTTTTCTATTATCATTTACATTTATTTCAGCAATATCATTTACTCCTTAGACAGGGCATAGGTCTTCAAACTAAAGCACAGTATATACTAGGGTGTGTTCCCATGCTCACTCCTCCTAATAACCCTAAAAACAACCAAGGAGCAGATAACCAAAAAGGCATCATCTGAGTTGGGACCAGCTCCTCATACCACAAGGCACTGTGTGGTTCTTGCTCTTGCAGAATGTGAGGGCCAAAACTTAAGAGGCAAATCCTGTTTTCAGAGCGTGAAACGGTGACTTCTTTTTTGATGGAGTAAGAAGCAGGACAAGAATCACAGAAGCATTTTCCTTAATCAAATTAATAGTTTCTGCAGAAAGGCAAGGCTGCTGGTCTACTTATTGACTTCTCTGGCACTGCTGAAGCAGATAATTTAATCCAGAGCATCTAACATGCTTTGAATCTGAAAATTCCTTCCACCGAGAAAGAATACGCAGAAGTAATGGCACAAAGGAACTTTCTATACTGCTACTCCTCTTAGCAACTGGAAAGGCTTTTACTTATGCTTTTCTGAATCATGTTTCCTGTTGAAAAAAGCATCGAATTAGATAATGTTACCAAAAGGACTACTCCTGCCATTATCATATACAACACTATTTCACTGAGCAACAGAAAAGGAACAAAGAGAAGATTTTTTTTTCACCCTGATCTTAAATGCAGCTTTTAAAATGTAATCATTTACAGCGGGAAAACATTTCTCCGCAAAGATGAAAGGCATTTCTGAAGGAGAAAGGAGCAAACTGTTCTCATCAGTCCGCCAAAGGAATATATGAAACTGAGACTCTGCGAAGTGCCGGGATGAGCTGGGAACCTACCCGCAATGCTTTAGGGGCACAAAACCCGGATTTCATGAAGCAAAACCAGTCAATGGTTGTTAAAATGCCATGCAGACTAATTAGTTTCACCTCTCCAATTTAGAAAGTTGCAGTGGAAACAGATAGAGAAGTACCACAGAGAGTTTCATGGTAAAAAAAGCAGCTGTGTAAAAGCAATTTACAGGGAAGCAAGAACAGGTTTTTAGGAATGCCCATTTTCCTACTCTTTCTCCTGTTGCTCAAATAGTCAATATTATGCCTCATTCCTCCAAGCAAAGACTCTGTATCTGCTGTACTTGGGTAGAATATCAAGGCTAGGAATACTGCCTATTATTTGTCAGTGGGAAGTATTGCATTTTATGGAGGTTACTCCACACTGGGCAAAGAAAAAACCCCATGAATTTTTCCCTTCTTCCCAGAGGAAAGAAAAAATAATAAAGACATAGTCAAACAGTATCCTCTGCTCAGTTAACTGAGGTTATGAATGCAGGGCAAGCCACAGGTAGTTACCTGAATGCAGAATCCAAATTAGGGACACACAAGAAAACTGAAATTTATGTGTATCTACTCCAGTCCTACATACCTTTTCAAGGTGTGACATACACATATTTCATACAGTCAGATAGCACATTGCCTTTGATCAGCAACAATTGCCATTTTTTGTTTATATTCATAACATCCTATGTGGTATTTTGGGATGCCAATGAAAACAGAACTATTAGTTCTTGGCACAAATCTGGGTTCCATTTTCTGGCTCCTTTTCGAAACACATCAAACATACACAGCTAGCTTAATGTGTCTTTTGGAGAACAGCAGGGCACATTATTATCTGCAGTTTTATGCAGCTTTCTACTAGATATGGTCAAAACATATTTCATAAAGCAAAGATACAAAACCGAAAAGTCAATGCATGCTGTCTCACATTGAAGAAAAGACAATTTTCCTTTCAGACTCTTGAAATCAACCCACACTGAAAAAAGACCATTACCTTTTTTGCACCTTGTTCTTCTTCGACACCATCCCCTATAACAACATACACTACTTTTCTTCCAAATCTTTGAATTATTCGCTCAAAACAACTTTCCTTTCCTGAAAGAAAAAGATCAGACTATTCAGGAGAGGTGGCGATGGGATGATATCAAATAAATAAATTTTTAGCCTGGATCTCCCCAGCACTTTGAATACATAATTAGAGCTATTGGGAGAGAAGAACCTTTTCTGTGGGATAGTGTATCGAGGCCAATTGCAGGTTTACTCCTGCCACAGCAGCTGACAAGCAACCTTAAAATCTGCTTCGTGAAGTCCTTTAGTACACACGCCATGGCAGACATAGCAGACTAGAGGTCCACAGTATCACCCTTCTTGTCTCCTTCCCTAATCTGAGACAGGTTTCAGGGACAACTTCCCTACTAGGAAAATTCTCTACCAGCTGTTTACGGTCAGTATCCAGAACTGAGCATTTTGACTGAACCTGAGTTGAAATTCTAGCTTTTTCTCCACAACCTGTGACAAGATTAATCACAGCACCTGAAGCAGTAGCATCGTGACTTAGAAGGTCACCCAAAAGATTCAGATTTAAATGCCTGTAATCCAATACACGGGGAAGCTCCTTGATCCTGCAACATTAACATGGCTTATTACTTCACTGCACAGATCTAGGGACATGATCTCAGTGCTCCAGTCCTACACATAGGTACCGATACTGGGAAGCTTCAGGTACTGCTACTGGGAAAGAATGCTTACAGTTGAGTTTTCTCAGATGTCCCCATTCTGAAAGAGCACTTCACTCTGTTCATGGAACATACTTACTCGTGTGTCTACAGCAACCAATGGAAAAAATCATGTTTTTCAAAATAAGTTATTTCAACTACAGAACAATATCAGCTTAAGAACAAATAGGTTGGAAATTCAAAAAAAAGGTTTCTAGCCAGCAGATAAGTCAAACTACTCAATGACACCCTTTAACAGTAGTGTCAGGCATAAGAAACCTCCAACACTAACTAGGCTGGAACAGTGCTTGAAAATTATGAATCATGTCACGTTACAAAAATCTCATTATTTCCCATGACGGTCAGTGACTGAACACAGTTTTTGAAAAATACCTTTCTGTCCTGTGTATGTGAAGTCACAAGTGAATATCTATTAAAATATGTTTTAATTAAAATGTGTATTTAAAGTATTATAAATTGAAGTTTTTCCAGATGCTACCAGAACATTTGTGTCCAGAAAACAGTTTTAAATCTTTTATGATAATGCTTTCAAATTTCTACATAAAGCTGTCAACCAAGTTTTTTTAAAAAAAACAAAGCCAAACAAAAATAACCCACCATTTTTTCTCAGCAATTTGAGCTTCCTGTATTATAGATACTTAAGAACACATGAAAAATGTTTTCATGTAGCCCACAATTTTGCAGGAATCTGAGACAGAACAGATATGTCATAATCACATTAAAAACTACAAGCACTGTTGCCATCTGGTCCTACATACTTCTGTATACTCAGAATAACATCTTTTATATCGAACCAGAAAACAGAAATAAACATTTGCCCAGCTGAAGCTCATTATGGTCAGTATGAATGAACTTAAATAATTACATTCTGCAGAAAAACGTTCTTGCTTCTGGTAAATTATTTACCAAAATTTGCTCCAGAGCCCTTGAAAACAAATGAAGCCAGGGCTTACCTTTACAGAATCTCTTCTGCTAATCTGGGGAGACTTCAGTGTTCTGTACTCATAGCCTACTAAAAAGTCTTCTCAACTGCTACATAGCATCAATTTTGAGAAATTAGGGCAAAGAAGCAATTATATTTCCCCTTATCAGAGGCTGCAGCAGTGTTAACAGAGCTATATGAAGTTTTCTGTGCTGGATCATGACAAACCTTTTAAACGTACTTTTAGGATGCTTTAGCATGAAAAGTGTTTCATGTCATCAGGTACTACTAATCTCTGTATTTGCTACAGTGAATGCATGTAAGAAACAAATATAGACAATATCTTTTTATTTAGAATTTCAGCTTTAAATGTATCACAACATTATAAAAATAGCTCACCTATTTTAGTTGCACTGTAAATATTCTCTATGGGAAATACAACCCCTAGTCCATACAACAAGACTTTTGCCAGAGCTGGAATTAGCTGAGTAGTAGTGACAAGAATGTTCACACAGTTTGTCCTATGGAAGAGAAAATGCAAACATCCTTTTTTTAACAAAACAAAACAGAACAAGGAAAATCTTATCCCTCCCATCAGAACCCCTCACCATTATTATTGCCACTTACAAAGAAAGAGGCTTTTTTGACCTTACAGGAGAGCAAGGTGCAGAGTGGCATGATCAGATCAGATTAACGAATGAGAAGAAGGTCCTCCACAGGACCAGGCAACCTCTTCAAGATCATGAGCAGACATCCTGAAGTTTCCTAACTACCCTGTATTCTTTGTACTCACCTCGAATGAATAAGGGTGAGTGCTTTCAGTGCAAGTGTTAACCAAGAATCCGTCAAAGCTTCAATTTCTGCTCTTAGTTGTAACCAAGCCTCTCTTTTTGCTGGACCAAGAAGACCTGTGGAGTAGATAAGGGCATGTCTGCACCTAAATTAAGCAACGTTCTGTCATTCTCCTTTGCTTTCATTAGCTCAAAGACAACTTTCCACACACTGCACACGAAACAGCTCACTAAACACTAAGAAAGTTAAGAAAGGAACAGAAATCAAAAGTTTTTCTTTTTACTACTTTGCATCTATATTTGTTATATACTTCAGAGTCACTTGCCTCCAACATTATTTTTGTAGGTATTGTATATTTCTTTTACTCGTCTGTAGCGGAAAGCCAATTTTCGCATCCAGTCCACTCCTCCACGCACCCCTGTCGCGAGGCACAAATTTGCACTGGTGGCGGCCGCGGGAAAGCCGTCTGTTCCGAAGTTATAGGTACTAGTCAGAGATAAGAAAACCCTCAGATTAACAGAAGGCAATAGGCCACATTCAACCACCAGCTACTCATTTTACTGGGTTGCAAAGGCTAAGACAGCTAAAAAGATAGCAAGCTACTGTAAGCGTTACAGCAGTTCATTGCTTTCCCAGGAAGAAACTCACAAAGCAACATTTTATCTCGTTCAGTTCTCCTGTACCTTAAATCTTGACCGTTGTCGTCTGAAGACACATCGTCAATGTGAACCTGGTCGCATTCCTAAGGCGACAGAAAGACTTTATAATTTTCTTGATCTTGCAAATCTTGAAAATAAAGCTATTAAAAACTATGAACAATCTACTCATCGGGGATATTTTTAATTGTGGAAATCAGTAGATGGCAGTCTTGTTAAAACAACCATTTTACCTATTCCTTTGTGCTTGTTTCTTAGAATAAATGCACACTATCATTAGCTACTACTGTTAAATGGCTTTCCAAAAACACATTTTTGTGTTTAGAAAGGAAAGTGGTTAAAAACAATTAGCATATGTGTTCCATAAACATTCTTATAGCCTTTCAGGTACCTTAAAACATCATACTACTCAAAGCTGATTCAGTCAGTGCATAAGTGTAACTGAAACCAGACATTTTGGTAAATGTAACATATTAGAAAAATTAAACCTGATGCTAACCGCCAATGAAATTATGACCTCTGATTGCTGTTGAGCCACACACCAACACAGCCTGAGGCCAGTGTTTCAGAGGAGTGCAGACGAAAAATCTGTTCCTAGTTTGCCATTCATTTGAGAGTTGTGAGTTTCCTTCTCTGTCTTTGGTCTTAGTGCATGAAAGCAGCATGCAAAGATGAAGAAAATCTGAACAGAAAGAGCCAAATCAAACCACCTTTCTTCAGTGACTCGTATGCAAACTAACATGGCACATTCGTAATTAGCTTTGTCCATCACTAAATTAAAAATCATAATACATATTGTTTATCCACCAAAAGACCCTTAGAACATTACTATTAACAATATAACTTTTGGCAGGAAAACAAATAAACCTCTGGCACTCTAGATCAATCTCAAGTTAAGGCTTGAAACAATAATGGATTTCAATTATTTTAATTATTTCCTCTTTTCTCTCTTAATGTGAAGTCCTGTAACAAACATGATCTATTTTAAATATGAAAATACTGCAATCCTTTACTTTTGTGTTACTGCTTTCCTCTGAACAAATTTTTCTCTCTCCATGGATTTGTGAGGAAGGGAGGGAAGACAGAAGTGGAAAGAAACTCAAACCAGCTGTTCCCTAACAGAATTAAAATCATGACCCTCAACCCTGTTTCTAAAACATCCATTTTCCAGCCAACCCTCTCCCAGCAAGCAGCAAGCTCCAAGGAGGAAAAGACTTTGACCCTATAACCTTCTCCTCCTCTCCTGAGGTCAACAACCTCAGATAAGAAAAAAGCTGAAGAAGTCTATTTGGCCTCACATGACGACAGTGAATTCTAGATTTTTAAAAACACAGGTCTATGAAAAATACCTCAGAAACTTTTCAAATGCTTTGAAGAACAAGGTGTGGTCTTTTGCACTTGTACAACATTTACTTATTCCTACTGTAGTAAGTACTCTTTTGTATTTTATGCATAGGTAGCTTATGCTAGAGAGTGAGGTAAGAGCGACAACGAGCACAGGAAAGATGATACTGCGTTTGCTCATATTTAACCACGATACAGTGAATTTCCTCCTCAGGCAGACAAAATGTATTAGATGTACAGACACAGCTGAAACTACAAGTGTGAACATATGTTTCTAGGCTTCAAAAATCAGCTTGGCTAAAAAATAGCCAGAAGCTTCTTCAGCAAGTTACCAAATTCACAGAAATGAAGTGGGTTTTTTGTTTAAAACTAAAAGTAACTGCCCATCCAAATGCCTATGAAGTTAAAGATTCAAATATAAACTGAGTGTAAGCTAATGAAGGGACATCCTCCTGAATCTGTGAGTTTCCCACTGTAGTTACTCTTCTACTGCTTAGTGATTTCCTAAAGCCTCCACGGATGGAAAACTTAAGCTTGAGTTGACAACGTAGCAGTGAAAATTATCAAGTCAATAGCCTCCTCCCCCAGCTTGGAAACTACGAATGACAACTGGAACAAGCTGCTGGAGAAGAGGATTCAAAATAGAAATCTGAAGAAAAGACACTTTTTTTTTTTTTTAGTAAACACAAAACTAAAGGAAGGAGTAGAAGATCAGCATCTCACAAAAGTGGTTGAAAGAGGGAATAACTCAACAGACTTCCAAATTCGGCGCTCTCAGGCAAAAGACAGAGGCAGGAAATATGACACAACTACATCTTAGATCGCACAGTTAGAGAGGACCTGAGGATGTGGAACTTTATGCTGCAAGGTCTTGGGACCATCACAAGCCCTAGGACATCATAGACCTTTTCCTCTTTTGTCTAACCATCTGCTTGGTAGGTAAAAAGTGAGAACTGAAATGATACATTAGAAACAAAAATCATGGCATTGAAAGAACAGAGATTTTGGAAAGAAAAACCAAGAAAAGAAATCAGAGACTAAAAATTGGTGGGATAAAGGTATAGAAACAGTGTCAAGAAAGTAAAGTGAGTAAAAGTTCACAAACATCATAAATTTCAGGTGAAATACTGATTTAATGGAGAGAGATAGTGTCCTCTTTTGTCAGGAATAAAAGAAGAAAAAAGTAAAGTCAGGAAGGGCAAAGTTAAAGCACAAGTTTAAGCAAAATTAAAGCACAAGAGATACATGTTATAATTTGGAAAGGATTAAAGACCAATGTGATTGACACTATGTTACAAGAAAAGGAAGGTCACAAACAGTGCAGGACTGTTTTGCTCCTGTTGAGTGGCAGGACACAGCTTTGAGGTTAAATGCGAGCTTTGAGTGCCAGGTATTTTTTCACGCTGTCTAGCTGAGTCGGACTTAAGGCTAATGAATGATGGGTGCATTTTTCAACCCCTGAACATGGGAAAGAAAAACACTCATTTAGCAATTGCTCTTTTAGCAGTAAAGTAATTTAGGAACAGCTCTTCAAAGCAGCCAATTAGCTGCCCCCCATTAATTGATCTGGTTCAACCTTCCTTCAGAACACCTTGTATTTGTTTTTACCTGCTTGCTTTGTGTGGAGCATTTTGTTCAGGAGCAAACACTACTTGAGACACTGTTCAGTCCCCTGATTAGTATAAGCAAGCACCCACACATTCAAGATTTTAAAACAGCAGTTTACTCAATAAGCTCCATAATCAGGTGTATGCTAAAATGAAGTTTGACACTGACCAACAAATGAGGTATACACTTCCAACCAGTACATCTTTGCAAAGATGTATTTTAATAAAAACACAGACTGATAAAACCCTCAAGGAGTTAGCAAAAAAGCTTCTGTGATGGGAGCCAACTTAGAGCTAAACAGTCATTCAGAAAAAAAAAAAATAATACTGGTTTGTTTGCAGACTTACCATTTCAAACTTCTACAGATATATTTGACACTTCTGTAAAATTTTCATAGGAAATACAGTACTAGTATTCTCCCCCTAATTTATCTGGCAAAGTGATATCTGAAATTAATATTGAAAGTCCCTGTAGAAAAACTATAAATACGTGTTATTTATGCAGATGTATTTTATTATGATAGAATCAGTTTGGCAGTCAGCTCCAAAGCAGAACATTAAAATTGTTGGATTCTCTTTTAAAATAGGTTGAATTGGCAAGTAAGGAGCAAAATATCCTGTGGCTTATGTATAAAGATTATGCAGCAAGCTGTGTTTTTGCTCCTAAAGGTGTTGACCTTGCAACTTCAGTGTATCCAGTTTGAAATCTTCATGAGGGACAAGTGATGACATGTTTGCACTGAAGGTTTGGATTTCAGTCAGATAGGCTGAGATGCAGCTCTGCACTTTGGGATCAATCCCTAGAAAGCAAAATGCACTCGGTATAGTTCAGGGATAATACTTTCAGAAAGGCAAAGCATTGTAGGCATCTAAACTCTATTCTCACCTAGGTCTTTTAAACTGCACAGATTATAATGAAATCCTTGCCAAAGTGCTTAATTCGCATTTGAAAATGAGATTTGGGCTACTAAAACATACAAAAACTTTAAAAGACCTTATTCATAGTGCTGCGTGCATGTTCTGTGTACTAGGGGCAAACAGGGGATAGGACAGGTATTCACAAAGGGTAATTTAGTCTAGGGAAGCAACACTGCTCTGCTGCAGATCCTAGGACAAGTTGGTCAGAAACCTGGAGCATTTGTTTTTTTCTTGGTTGGTTCTCTGCAATCAGCACACTAGCTTGATGGCCACTGTGGGAAATGGCAGGAGAGTGGGGCTGGGTGATGGGAGCGCTCCTCCAGGCAGCAGCCTGGCAGCTGTCCAAGGCAGCACCCTCAGAGCTACTCAAGTAAGTGCTGTCTGGACGCTGAGGAGGTTTGTTCTAAAGGCTTCATGGAAAATTACATTTTAAGAAAGAATTTGAGGCAGAGAGAAAATTAATCTTCTTGCAAACCGAGAGAGCAAGTCTTTTCAGTTCAGGAATAGCAGCACAAAAGACAGCAAGCTGTGAAATGAAGGAGGATTTAAAAGCCTGTGGGAGGGAGAACCCAGCAAATCAAGGGAGAGAAAGAAGACATTTTGTATATACCTTTAAAGTGCAAGTTTGGATGAGGAAGGATGCTAGATAGGTGATGTAAAACATCAGTAAGATGTTCAAAGATATGATGCCAATGGTGATATTGGGGGTTGTCTGTGGACTTACCAATTAGCCTAAGGGAAAATGAGAGTGTCAGCATGTGTAATGTAGCAAATCTACCAACAGTGGTTTAAGAAGTTACTATCCATGCTGTCCTTTGCTGTTTTTTCACACAGCTGGCTTGCATGGATCCATGTGTTTGTGTCCCTCAGACCTTTCAGTGCCACAACTGGTAACTTCGCTTGAAACAAATCTCCTGCAGCAGCTCAATTAAAGCAATAGGCGTGCATGGAGTAACTGAAACTTGTTTCATCGTTCCCTTCCATTAGCTCTGCTTTGGGGCTTGAAGCAGCAGCAGATACGTGCTTGCAGGAGCTACGTAAAACTGTTGCAATAATTTGGTAGGTGAAAATATATCTCCAGTGAAATGCAGTAAGCCAAAGAAAAACAACAATCAAAAATTAATGACTAGATGAGTCTAGCCGAAGACTTGTACGTGGAAAGCTTGTGTCTTCTCCCTCCTCCATTCCCAAAGCATTTGCTAACTCCTTCCTCCTAACTTTTCCTCTTTCTCTTTTCTGTTTTTGTATGACGAGTCAAAACTCCCAGAGATGCTCCACAGTCAGCATTCACAGCTCTTAAAAGGCCTGGACCTATGTAGTCTTCTGGAATCATTCCTTTAAACTAACTTCAGATCTTTATAAAGATTCATATGCAAAGCATTAAGTTATGGCAGAAATGTTCTGCAAATATTTATATTACTTTGCTCCTTCGCTACCACCCGTCAAGTTCTGCACTTCTGCCATAAATATGTAAAATATTCCTCACTACTCAATTTACTGTAGGAAAATTAATAATAACAAAAAAAAGAGATTAAGGCTGTTACAAGAGTTCCTCTTATCTGTGCCAATACTATATGCCAAGTGGAGTGACATAACGGCTGGCATGCTGATCATCTACATTTCTGTGTTACAAAACTAACAAAAAAACCCTAATAATTCTGCTGTCTTTGAATAAACACTGAGTGTAAGATAACTCTGGCAAGTTTGCATATTATGAAAAGCAATAAAGTGAATAATACTGTGAACATAACCTCAGAGGATGATGAAGTATTACAGCCCCAAATCTGCTGATTATGGCTAAAATATATTTCCACATTTGGTTAATCTTCTTAATTTACCATGAGAAAAGTAACACCATGCTGTCAACTAATTGTTTCAATACCTTAGTCTGCAAAGTCAAATGAGAGAGAGGAAAAAAAACCCCAACAACCATCCTTCAGAACAAGCTATTTTCATTTTGCCTTTACATCAGCTTGCCCATTGAGACAGCCTGGAAGCTGGCCAACTCACAGGAAATGATTGCTGGGATTCTCTGTTCCTCTCATATCTGTCATTACACAATTATATCCACTGCTTCATTTTCCCTACTGAACAGTAGAGAAATTTGGTCATGTACATGTGAGAACAGATCTGGCAAAACAAGTTAAAGCTGCAATCCTTTATAAATGTGATGTATCTGAAAAAAACTTTAATTAAAAAAAAAAAATCCTCTAGTGTACACTGCTCTTTTTTTAATGAGCCTTTTTATGACAGCAGTATCTCTGTTTATGTCTTTTCCAGAAATAAGTTATATACTCTTTCAGAGATACACTTTTTCAGATTATTTTCTGCTACACAAATACTCATCACTTCTATAAGCCATCACAACGTGCTTCTTTGTGAAACATAGGCTGACAGATTGTCAAGGAATGTTATTCCAAGCAACAATTGCATATTCCAAAGCAAATTTGTGAATTACAATTTTTCTTTATAAATCTGTTGGCTTATACATCTTTTTATTTTTAGCTGTGATTATCTTCCTGCAAAATAAAAAGCAGATTGCTCCAACTATTTTAATTTTAGAAAAATAACATGCAAGGATCCCAACACTATTTAATAGTAGACATTAAACTGGACAAGTAAATTTCTATTTTTTACTTGACTGGAAGGATAGCAAAACCTCTAGTATGCATACAGGTTAGAAAATTGACGTTACATAGAACAAAACACTTATATCCCATATGTATGTGCATGGCCTGTGCCAAATGCTCCTCTACTGTATTTGATAAATATACAAAAACCTCTGCACTTCCTTTCAAACCAAGGCAATAAAGGCTGAAGTGCTGAACTTCCTAACCCATCATCGCAGAGTCCCTGTTAACACAGAGCACAAATCCATGTGAAAAAGCAGAGACTACGGTTCGCAGCTTCTCAATACTGGCACTCAATTGGCAGGACCTGTCATCTCTGTCTAGCCTGCACTTTGTGACCCTAACATTTTCTCTTCTTTCCCACCACAATTATTCAGCGCTGAAGAAAAAAGGTGCAGATTACCTGTGGGTCAGGCACAGGATATGAAGAACAAAGAGAGTTCTTGAAATCCACTTCATTCTGCCTGACAATTTGTGGATGAACACTCAAGGAATTAAATCAGGCTGTGAAGGTTTTCAAAACACTCCTACTTTAAACTTAAGACTATAAAGAGAACTTTATAGTGTTAAAAAAAAAAATCCTAACAAAAACCCAAACCCCACCTTTTGCTGTTAAAATAGCACATTGAAACAAACAAACAACAAAAAAAAGGCTATTAGCTATATAAACTGGAAGCCACTATAAACACTGAGGACTAACAACCAAAATTATTTAACAAACTCACTTTCATAGCCAATGCCTTAGGAGCGTTCTCCCACACCGAACACGTAACCCTTTTAGAATGCACAATGGATGCCATTCTTTTCTAATAGGAAAAGTGATTAAAATCCTATTTTGCATGCTCACACGAACAAGTGCATTTGGATTAAATACGATACTCCTAAAGTAAACAGTGTTTGTTCCAAAAAAAAATACAGATCTTATTCTGCAATTTGTGTTTACTGAAGTAACAACACTAAAATCAAGGTTTACATTTTCATTTCAGCTGCACCTTGTAACTGGAAGAAACCTATTTAAAATAAAATATGACCTAGGGAAGTATCTATATAGCAACTGTAAAATGACAATTACATGCGCACAGCAAAAGAAAACTCTATTTTGCTAGTTCTCTTTACCTCATAAGTGCAATGGAACAGATATTTCAAGAACTAAGAGTGCCTCAGTAGATATTAATCAATACATTGAAGTCTTTCTCTTGAAAATGAAGACCAAAATGTGAAATCATACCTCTAGCACAGGGTCAGCAGAGGTCAGGACAATCACAGTTAAGTGCAGTCCCCCAAACCCCAGAGCTTTCTTGCTTGCTACAGGGTGTAGATTTGTTGTTTGGGTTCCAGCTCAGAGATATTCCCTATCGTTCCAACTATAGTGCTCGTTACATTCCAGTTGTTCAGACAACGTAAAACTGGTCTATTTCTGTAATGTATGGTCTACCTCAGGGAAGTGTTTTGGAGTGCCTCTCTAACAATCAATTCTTGCTCCAACTCTGACAAAATAATTTGTTATTCTATTTCTGTATATTTTGCAGGAAAACAGAAGTGAAGAGGAGGATGTCAAATAAAGAATTTTACCCATAGATACAAATGTCTAAATATGACTCAAGTTTATCTGTTTAAAGAGTTTGTGTCAGTCCTGGAAAGGACACTGTTAAGTTCAAAATGTCAAAGTCACTTTATTTTAAAAGTTCACCATTTTCACATTGTAAATACCTTCTTTATGACATGATTCATGTTATCTGCAGAAATATACTTTTGTATAAAGAAAAAAATTCTGTAAGTAATGAAAGCCAGTGAAAATAAAATATGAATGTGTTTAAAGAAGTAGCAAAAGCCATGAACCTGGTCAGCATGTTATGAATTATTCCCAAATGTATTAACTTGAAAACATACCTTTAGGAACATATACATTTTATTGAAACTATATACTAAAGGCTGTTCAAATATATTTAAATTTTTAAACAATTTCAAAATTAAACTTATTAAAATAATGTTTTTTCCATAAAAGCCTGAAAACAGTGTCTCGTATCTCAGGAAATGAGAGTGCTCTTGTGGTTCACATGGAAATTTTCACAAAAAAGATGCAAGGTCTCTTTCAGTCCTGTGCAACCAATTCATTTAAATTGGTTCTGTTGGTCATCTCCTAAACACATGTGTTTCAATGAAAGCTATAGTGCTTTTGGTTAGTGAGTGTCCCATCCTTGTAATTATCTGCTAATGGGGCAAAGACTGAAATTAAAATTCTCTGCTAACCTTGCCAGCACAGACAGCTTAAACTTTTGCTCCTATGGGCAGCCTGAAGACCTTTGCACTTTGCATTTTTCTCCTGCCTTTTCTTTTGCCCCTCAATGTTGTGGGCAGATGTTGACCCCTATGCCTCTGCTCAGTGGCAGAAGTAGGGAGTGAGCTGAAGCAGAGGATGACTACCTGCTTACCCAGGAGTGCCAATTGAATAGGCAAGAGCTTTCATGCCACCTTACAGCCTTACATTTAGAGAAAGGGAGAAGCAACAGGAAGCCAAATAAAGTGATAAAGTGATGCTATGAGCTTGGTAGGATCCCATGTATTTCAGCTGATTTTCTTGAGAAAGAAAATCATATAGAGTCTATTTTCAGTGGCACCGAGTATGAAGGGACTCACCGCTGGATACAGGAAAGAAGTTAAGTGGTTAATAAGCTTCATAAGCCTATAGGGATGATCTTCCCAAGTAAGCTAAGGAGGTATTTGTTATTCTTCATAGCTCTAACACTAATGAACCACAGCAGCACATTCCACAACAGCCAGGCATCATACATTTTGGATGGGTTGAAGATTTTAACCAGGTTTTGCACACACCAGCAAAGCCACAGTTCTGCCTATGAATAAAGACTTTGTTTTGCATTTCTGTTCATTTACCTACAGCTACACGTGTGGTGTAACGTAGTTCCACATTCATCAAGTGGAACTTCATGAGCTTTCTGCAAGTCACCCATGGCTGTTGTATCACACAGACGAGAAACTATGTCCAGTCATTCCCTCATATACATATCAGTGAAAATTCCTTACTGTGTTTTGTACTTCCTTTCTTTTCTTTCCTTCCTTCCTGCAGTGAAACTGAGCTGTTCCTGGATTGCTGCTGTAGAAAACTAAATGCAAATAGATGGGCTTTGTGTCTTAATGTGGATGTGCTAAGATAACTGCTGCAATGCCCACCAGAAGGGAGTCCACAATTGTTGACAGGTTCATTAGAAAGTGAACTCTCTCACTCTTCATAAGACTTAAAATACCCTAAAAAT
Source organism: Antrostomus carolinensis (assembly GCF_000700745.2). Taxonomy (NCBI): domain Eukaryota; kingdom Metazoa; phylum Chordata; class Aves; order Caprimulgiformes; family Caprimulgidae; genus Antrostomus; species Antrostomus carolinensis. Next base: position 67,436 of record NW_010320993.1, on the reverse strand, counting down.
TAGGTTTACATCTTCAAATAAATGTAGTGATGTAATAAAAAAACTCTGCTGAAGCTTTTGGAATAATCACATGCAGCTTTCCCAGAATTCTCTGTTGCTGAAGGTGAACTACCAGAAGTTGGTATTTCTGGGCTGCTCATAAACCATACCTAGCCACAGTTTGGTAGGGAAGTTCCCATTACAGACACTACAAATATGAGGAGGAGGTGCACTCTTATTTCAGCCAAATGAGAAAAGGCATTTTTTAATAGATATTCCTCTGTAGGGCCCTGGATGACTTTACTCTGGGTGACCAGGATGGGAGGGAGATAATCCAGCCAGCTCTGTCTGAAGTTTTCATTGCCCTGTAACCACCCCTTGTACCTCACTAGGAATAAGGCTTGTTCAACAGCCTTTCCTTTAATTGTTTGGGTTTGAGGTTTTTTTTAGTTTGATAGCCTAGAAATCTATTTTTAGTATGTTCTACCATCCTTTCTACCTGTTTTTGTAGTAAGAAACTACAGTTGTTTCTTATTCAACTTCCAGCTAACCAACTAGGAAGTAAAGGGCCAAAGGTTCAGTAGGACTTTCCAGGATCCATCGTCCAATCACAGCCAAACCAGACTAACTCTGCCAAAATCAAATAGGTGCCTCAAGGAAAACGGCTATTTCTCACAGAAGTAGAACCAGACCTAGTGGTCTGAACGTGAACTTCTGTCCATTGTTCATTGCTAAATGAAAGTCATCTGGCAAAGCCCATCACTTTATGAAAAGCTAGACTGTTATATTCTCAATTTTTGTATTATCAGCAATAAATATCCACATGACCAACATGAATGACTACATTAAACAATCCCCAAGAGATTCTGCTTTCAGCTGGATTTTTAACTATCACACTCTTTTGAAAACTATTTTCAAACAAAAAGTATTTATTTCATAGATTGTTTTTTAAATATTTCCAATGAAGAAGTATTTCTTAGAATATTAAAGAATGCAAATGCTATTTTTCTGGTTTGAGAGAATTTGAAATGTAATGTTCTTCAGAAATTATTTTTCTTTGGCATTATCTCAGTCAATATTTACTTTTGGGTCAGTAAACCAATCTCTTCACCTCAAGAGAGGTTAACCTCCACCTATCAACAACACCATGCTCCATACTGGATGATTTGGGTTTTTTTCCCCTGCTGACATTGACACAGGTAGGTTGATTTCTTCCTTGCTGGTATATCCTTGGTGACCCCAGGACAACAAAGGAAATTCATGCCATAATGCTACACTGAGGTCTTGCGACGCTCTGAGACAAGTTCACAAACAGAACTGGGGTAATTGTGCATAAGGGAAACAAAGAGCAGGAAGCACTCGAAACTGCTGTGTTTACCTCTTAAACAGCTATTACCTATTGCTTTAAAAAAAAAATCCCAACCAAAATAGTAACAAGCCCCTCCATCTTCCAATGACTTCCTTTATGAATGATTGAACAATTAAAACCCATAAAGTTGCTGTATGGTTTGGGGAGAATCATTAAATTCTATGTAACTTTACTCCTCATCTCAAATGGAAGATAATACAGCTCTAACAGCAGTGCTCCAGACTTTATCAATGGTTTAATCTTTTAAGCGTTCTGAAAGCTTATCACAAACCAAATCTAAATGCAGTAACTGTTAATATCAACTAAGTTCATTAATATATTAATGCACTGGCCATCACACCTTCCTTCCAATAATACTATTTTTAAAAGCACAAAGTAAAAAATAGACAAGTGATACTAAGAAATAATAAAAACTATAAATATTATAACTAATAATTATAAAATAATATTAAAATCTAATCAAAGGAGAAATTTTTTTTCCTTGCTCCTGAATTATTTTAATTCAGACTTAGCAATATTTTATGTTATCTCAAGGATAATGGCATTATTTTGCAGTAATTTTACTGATTTCTGAATGATTATTTCACACCCCTGCAACTGAAAGCCTAGCAGTCTCACTTGCTTTATGGATAAGAGAAATGAGAGCTATTAAACCATATGCACAATCACAAGTAACTTGTTTTGGAACAGTAACACTTAGAGGAGCAAGACTCTGACTTACTGTTCTTCTTTTTCAATGGGTTACCCCATCATTTTGTAAACATCATTTGTCACCAGCACCAGCCAGAGCTCTCTGTAACTACTTTTTGACTTTCTTTCAGATCTGTTATCCCTGCTGAGAGAATCTACTAAAGAAGAATTTTTCATACTGACACCAACTGTAGTCTTGCTGTGAATAACCACATTCCCATAAAAATCATTCCATTTATTGCAAAGTTGTTGGCAGACCATAGGAATAATAGTCAACTCAGGAAACCTTTTATCCTGAAATCACATAGCTTAACTCTTTGCATGACTGTATGAAGTTTATCCACAAAAGCTATATTACCACACACTGCTGATTTAATGCTTTATTAAAAGCATTTTTGTTGTTGGCAAGTTTTTAAAATTATTTTTTCACAGTACTTCTTTTAACTAAAAATAAAATTTTAAAAAAGACAGAATTGGCATCAATGAAGCAGTATTCAGGTTTTTTTCTTAATATCCAATGTTGTATTTAAAATGAGAGACTCTCTTCCAATACATTAAATAATACATTAGCATAGATGCTTGAGTGTGGGTTTGATTATAAACTAAAAATTTACAGTCATACAAAACTTTTTCCTCTCTGATTTTACTACCTTCCTATGGTAAAGAAAGATGTATGAACTTACAATATAATGGAACAATTAGAAAAAAACCTGTTTGCTTTATGATTTTTTGTGGAAGATACTTCTGTTAGTCATTATATTTGCTTTGTTAAACACCAAACTAGTGGAGATTAGACTTAGGAAAGAGACATTAGTTTTGTTAGTCAGTCCTCTTGACGTTTAGGAGTCAGAGGTTGCTTGCATTCAAATTTCTGTCTGAATTTATTAAACTGATGGCACAAAAAAAGTTGGGGTATGTTTTCACTGTCTTTTTTGTTCTGTTCGCCAACCCTTATTTGTAGGTAATTATGGCTTGATTTATGCTTTATTCATTTTACCAAGGCCATAATGGGAGTTTTGGACTTGTAAACATACCTTTAAGAAAAATATACACATTTTGTTCCAATAAATGGATTGAAATATTTGAATTGTATTTTTAAACTTTTCAGACAGAGAAAATTCTTAGAGAACCTCTGCTCCTACAATTGGCTCTCCCCCTTGACTACCACTGTTAGGGAAGGCATTATTCCCTTGTGTATTCATACTTTACATTCACAATGCAACTTATACAAATATGCAGAAGAAAAAAGATCTTTCAACTGATTGAAGTGATTTTCTAGAGTTCAGAAATTTGCTTAGATATAGCTGATCTTTCTTGTGGCAATAATATTTCAGCTGAGGTCAGTACTCAAGTCAGTAGTCTGTACTCCACTGTCAGTGAACATGCAAGAACTATCATCTCCCGACTGCATATAGTACTGCAGGTAACATTCAGAAAATGTCTGGACTGCCCTGTTCTGACTGGACAAGGATCTTGGGGGGAAAAAAAACCAAAACCAAACACCAAAACCAAATACTCTATCCCTTCAATACCTCATTATTTCTTTTGTCAAACTTTTAATTTACATTTTTAAAAATCTTCATTAAATCATCATGCTTTAACAGCACACATTAAGATCACTTCAGTCCTCTACACAATCACCCAGCTTCTTGAGAAATTTTAAAAATAAAATTAACAGCAGTCAAGTTTTACTTTACAACACAGAAAAATAAAAGTGATCCTGCAACAAGTAAAGGGAATAATCCCCTCCCCCTTTCTTTAAAGTTTCATTAGACCATTGAACTGGATGAAATTCAGATAGAGGCCTTATTGTAACCATACTGAAACAGTAGAAATCTCCCGAGACTGTGAAACTCAAACATTTTGGGAACCAACTTCAAGCACTCCTTTCGTGCTTTTAAAACAAAATGAATGAAAGACACTTCTTAATTTTTCTCCCTGTAGCAAGATTTTAATAGGATTCCTACAAAAACCCCAGTGCAAACAGATCTGTTTAAAATACATGTGCATGCATATTTTCTTAAAATTTAAACTACAATCATAGCAGTCACATGTAACCACACCAGCACAAACTGCATAATGGCTGTCAAGATACCCGACAACTGCACTGATAACACTGTAAAGTCATGATAAAATTAAACCCAGGCTGAAAAAGATGATAGAAAGTACCTACCACACGTACCGTTATAAGATGCTTACACTGTGGTTTCAAATCTTTGTACTTATGTGAGGACTGGCTAACGTGCTCTCATCCTGCAAAATGGCATGTGAGGATGACACAGTTTCGCCTACCTTTCATAAAATTAAAGGTACATTTTCAGAGACTAATCCACTTAAAACATAACCTGGATAATGCAAATGTGAGGTTTGCAGTTTAAGATGGTACCCAAATCAGCAAGAAAAGAATTTTTTTAAAGGTGATTATCATGTTTTCTTCAGTTTATCTTCTGGGTTTTCCATTGGAAGAGTCCAGTAAGGAAAAAAAATGGTTTCCCTCAAAGCAGTGGAATCAGCAGAAAATCACTGCATTACGTGATCAGAAAGGGTGGGCTGGGAAAGATATTTGAGTGTAAATGAATGTTAATCTTAGCTGGAATAACTTGCACCCTTCAGCACTTGCAGCTGCACCAGGGATCTGACTGGCTGTATGAGATTTTACACATCTGTCAGCTTAATCAGAGACTAAAACACAAAATCTACTGCTCAGGAATGTTATTCGAGTTTGTGGAACTTTTTAGATTTTTAAGTTATAAACTAATAATGGACTACTTAGGAAACTTATGAATGTGTTATGAAAGAGTCATAACTACAGTATTAACAGCAGTAGATAGGCTTTTGTTCAGTGGTATTCAAAATGTTTAAAGAAAATGTAAAAAACATTTTGTTCACATCAGTTCTGTGAAATATTAAAAGCCAAAGAGAAGCCTCTCTACACAAGAATAAATGGAATTTGGCATCACAGCTCTACCATTTCACAGTCCTGGGATAATTTGAATAATAAAAAGATCCTATTCAAACCTGAAATTACAATTCTGGCACTAAGAGGTGAATCATATTATTACCTAGTTTTGGATCTAACATGCTGAACTATCAAGCAGTGTATCACATCTGTGCTTAGGGCACGATCTGATGGCAGAAGAGCTCTCTGGCACATATTGGGGACTTTACAACCCCTCAAAAGTAAAAATTCATTAAGGGCAGGTGTTTATATGTGTCAGTAATATAACCTAAGCCAGTGTTTTGAAATCTGCTAATGGATTGACAGTAAAAGCATGAAAACACACTGAAAACTTCTCAGTCTGTTCAATTTCTTACAGTGAGTTTTGCATCTCTTAATTTCCATCAAACCTTAGACAGGTTTTTAGAATAACTATATTGTTTCATCACTAGTTATAAGAGAATTTTCAAAGTGCCATCTCACATCATTCATTATATAGCAGCTTTTCTGTTACTCCTCAGAGCCTGCCACTGCAGCACAACACTAAGGTTTCTGTTGCAATTAAAGCTGTCATACCTGGGGTATATCTGTGATTCCAGTAACAGACCCTGTCTATATACTGCTTTGATGTAGATATTCCAGTGACTATCAGGTACTTCACTGCTGCCCTTCAATGCATTATCATCTCCTGTACTGGCTGATCCTTAAATCTGATATTTCACGCTCTGCAGAACCCAGCTGTAATGGGCAGGTACAATTGTTACCACGAAAAGCATGCCAGCATTTGCTATTTTATTTCCTGGGAAGGGGACAAGAACTTTAATTCTGTTACTGGAACACCTTTGAATGTGCAATTTGGGAGAGTATGTAGACAAAATATGTCTTATTATGTGATAAAAATTATTTTAGGGTACCATCTTGGAGACGGGTTTAATACCACAAAAAGTTAGCTTCCTGTCTATCACAACCCTTTTTCACTAGCATGTATGCCACTGACAAATAGGATGCCATCCAGAAGGACCTTGACAGGCTTGAGGAGTGAGCCAATGTGAACTTCATGAAGTTCAATAAAGCCAAGTGCAAGGTCCTGCATCTGGGTTGGTACAATCACCTGTATCAGCTGGGTCAATTGATTGAGAGCAGCCCTGCAGAGGACTTGGGAATACTGGTGGATAAAAAATTGGACATGAGCCAGCAATGCGTGCTTGCAGACCAGAAGGCAAATCATATCCTGGGCTGAATAAAAAGCATGGCCAAAAGGTAGAGACATAGGGAGCAAAGTGATTTGAGCCCGGAAAGAAGAGAGGGGTGGGGGGAAGGTGTTGTAAGGTGTGGTCCTTATGTCTCACTGTGCTACTCAGATGAATGGCAATGAATTAAATTGATTTTTCTTCCCCAAGTTGAGTCTGTTTTGCCTGTGACCTTAACTGGTGAGTGAGCCAACCCTGTCTTCATCCTAATCCCGTGCCCCCTTTGTTGTGACTCCCATCCCATCTCACTGGGTGAGGGGAGTGAGTACAGGACCACATGGTCCTACTGTAGTTAAACCACAATACAAGGACTGTAGCTACAAGGTCAAGGGGTAAGGGGTAATGGTTTTAAAATGAAAGAGGGTAGATTTAGATTAGATGTAAGGAAGAAATTCTTTATGATGAGGGTGGTGAGACACTGCAACATGTTGCCCAGAGAAGTTGTGGATGCCCTTTCATTGAAAGTGTTCAAGGTCAGGTTGGACAGGGTTTTGAGCAACCTGACCTAGTGAAAGATGTCCTTGCCCATAGCAGGGAGGTTGGACTAGGTGATCTTTAAAGGACCTTTCCAACCCAAACCATTCTATGATTCTATTAAATGCTCTTTACTATACTGGGCAATTTGCATGTCAATGTATTTCTTCACAAAGCATGCCTGCCTACTCTTTTAACAGCAGCAAAATCTAGGCATCCCAAACAGAAGCCCCAGTACCAAACAGTAGACTACATGGAGTTCACACTGGTTACTAGCTCACAAGTACAGACACCTAAAACACTGCAATGACTGATGATCTTCTGCTCTAAATGTCGGGGTGTTTTTTCAACCTGTAGTTTTAAAAAAACAGACTTGAAATGTATGAATAACTCAAACTGGAAAAATTACAACTTACAAAAATAATCCAAAATAAAAAAAAAAACAAAACAGTAGAAAACAAATGAATAAATACAATGGAAAACTGGAAAGCTTTCTTGCATTATTATTTGCAGTGGGTTTTTGTCCTTTTTTGAAAAAATGTTGCTTGAATACACGCATTTTCTAACTGTGTCAGCAGAGAGAGCATTAGTGCCAGGATGTTCCCGAGGAGTGAGACATTAAAGAGACCAAGCTGAAGCACTCTTAGAAAGCTAAGTACAATTGTGTACAGTTGCTATTGTGTACAACAACAAATACCCAATCACCAGACTCTGTTAGCTTTTTTCCCTCTTGAGTACTTTACGACAGAAGTATTATCTTTGTATCTCTACATACCATCCTTATCACCATTATCATCCCTATCTGTAGATGAGAAGACTAAGGCACAGTGATCAGAAATTAAAGTAGTGGCAATCACAAAAACAGATCTCATGTCACTTGATTCTACACAAATGTGTATGTAAAATATGTGCACCAGACAACTGATAAGTACATAACGCCAGAAAAGGTTTACCCTGTATATGTTCAGAGCTTGGAGCACGGGTCCAGATGCAAAACTATCCTGATCTGATTTTTCCACACTGAGAAGTTGAGCAAGCTTTTTTCTCTGATGATCCTGTTTTCACAATCCTCCTTCTCTACTTCCTTGGTCTGCCTGGCTGTCTCTGCAGCTCCCTCAACTCCCATCACTGACTGCACCTCTGTACCACTTAGTTAAGTTTAAATCTAGGAAACATGCCTATCATGCCTTCCCAAAGCTGTCTCTACGATATTTCTAAAAGGTATGAGAGAATAAATGATGGACTTCCACACTGCTAATAGTAGCCAACCTGCTCTTCCAGCTTGCTCAGGAGCTTGCTCTAAGCCTGCACTTAAGGGCTGGCTTCCATCCAAGCAGTTCACTTGTTAGATTACTTGACTCTAGGACCAGATGTGCTAAAATGCTTTCAGGAAGAGGAGCATTTTACCCTACAGTGGTCATGGTTCTTTGAGATGTGAAGTAACCTGCACACAATAAGTCTGATGAATGTTATTATTCAATAATGGGTATTATCATAATGCCTATGATCCCAAATCATGTTTCATAGTGCTACTGTGCTAAAAGTTACCAGCCTGTGTCTGTGGCATATTAAAGTATCAAGGTCTGAGGGGAAATAGTTTCTCTTTCTCCTTCAGATTAAAGAAACAGAACATATGGCTGTATTGCTTCAAAGGCATTCCTACAGGGCACTGCGCTGTACACTGGGGACTTAGTTGTGTGCACGGTCACTGAAGGACTTGGGAGGAAAGTCACTTAGTCTCCTGTGGTGTTACTGAGACCTACAAAGGAGAAAATTCTCAGGCTGATGAAAAGAAGAATATATGTCCCTGTCATGAAGAAAAGGTCTCCTTGAGGCCTAGAAGTGATTTATATGGTGCATTTGTTTCCAGCAGCAGGGAGGCTGCCTAGTTTCACCTGTAAGAATTAAAGGCAAAGGCTAAAGAGGGACTAACGTTGGAGAAATTTTACTCTGTGATCAGGCTTCACAACTGCTGTGCTAGGGTCTTGTTCCTTTTCTTAGGCCCAGGCTCTCACTATGATCTCCCTGGAACACCTCTTCTTGGAGCAATACTTTTAGCGCTCAGTGTTAGTACAGAAGGTATCATCATCTGCTTTAGGGCCATGAGAGTCTGCATTCCAACGTGGGCCTTAGAGGTCCTTCACATGTCTTTAGGGAACAGAAGGGCTCTGCATACGGCTGGGTGTCAGACATCCCAGTCACATTTCAAGTAGAAGAGCTGCCTTCCACACAGCCTTGAGCTTGCAAAGGAATAAGAGGGGGAGATAGTGATAAATACTGGTAGTCCAATGAGTGGGAGCTACAAACAAGGAGAGCAAGCACATCCAAATAGTAAATTATGTAGGAAACAATCCACAAAAGACAGTTTTCATAAATACCTGTCAGCTAATTTTGCCCTATCAACTTCTAGATCTGAGTTAAATCCAAGCTAGTAGTTACAGACTAGTAGGAGTCCTTGGAAGGATTTATTGCCATATGGATGGAGGGAGGAGGTTTACAGGGCAAACACAGAGCATGAGAGTGCAAGGATTTATTCTTTGCTTTAAACTGTGAAAAGACACATCTATGTAAGTCAGTATCTTGATGCTTCATGAGAGCCAGATACGTTCCCATTAGGTGCATAGTGTAAGATTTGTAAAATGTTTCTGCATTAATCTAACTGTAATTAATGGAGTGAAGAGGCAGGAGAGTTAGAGCAGCTCTTGTGCTGCTCCTCGGCGTGGGAGGACGGGCCAACCCTGCCCACAGCAGGCAGGCAGGAGAGAGAAGCAAAGGTGCTGCCTGGTAGCTGGGGGTGGGAAGTGAGCACCATGGCCCCCGGGCTGTGGCTCCAGCCAGCCATAGTCACAGACAGAGCTGCATTTTACCGAAATCACATGCAACTCTAACACAGGCAGCTTTCCAGATGGGTCTGTGCATAGTGATATGCTAATGTGATGCCTTAAAGGTTAATTAATCTGAAGTAACACCATACTTGCAATAATAAAGCACTTATGCAGCTCTTTTTGACACACAAAAGAGACCATGCTCTGAATTTTCATCAGGAACACATTAATATACATCCAGGTGGATTTATAGTAAGAAATTGAAGATAAATTAACCAGGTCAGCATTCCTAATTGCTAGAACATAACAATTTTTCTTTTTTTTCTCCTCCCAAAGAATCATAGTTACTGCTTTACAGTAATACCTATAACATTCCCTCCTCTTTTACTGGTAAGAAAATACATCAACTAATGTAACTGAAAAACTCATACCATACTGCCATTCGTTGCAAATGACTCCCATATACACATCATCACTTTGCATACAGAGATTCCACAAACAAAAGTGAATTGTGAACCCGTGAGTGTACACTATATATCCTTCACTAATGGAAGAAAAATGAATGCTAATCATCATTACTGTGCATTTCTTGCATTTCTCAGAGGTGTTATAGTAATTTTTTTTATAGTATCATAATGTGTATAACCTTATTTTGAACCCGCCCCCAAAAGCCCACACCAAACCTTAAATGAACAAACAGAAATAAAAGGTCAAAAATAAAAAAATAATGAAATAAAACTAAAAATTAATTTTATTTTAATTACTTCAATAGAATTCAACACAGACAAAAAAAAGTATCGTATTCATTAAAAAGTGCTAAGTAAGATTAAAAAAAAAAAGCTTCACAGGTGACTTCAGTAAATATCTCTAAAAGAACAGATCTAATGAGATGGTACCATTTCAAAATAGTTTGCAGAGCACTGAACTAATTTTTTAAAACAAGATGTTCATAATTATTCACTACCAGCAATTATTCCTTTAACATACCTAGTTATATTATGCACCTGATATGCCAAAGAAATGAATAAAAGTCTTAAGAGGGTCAGTATAAATATGTACATATATACAATCTTTAAAGATGTAAATAGGTACATGTCACATTTCAGTCCTATCATCAAGTTAGTTGCTAATTTCCCTAAAACACTAGACCACACACCATAAAATACCTAATATGTGTAATAGCTCCATATATACACCATTAAAATACAGCACCTTATTATCCCTATCAGAACACAATCAGCATGTAAAATCACACATTCTCTTCTGATGAGAAAATTCTGGTTCTCTTGAGAGAAATACATCAATGTAGTTATTCCCTCCTGCACACAATTAAAACTCTACTACAGAACAAACTATGAGATATTTAAATGAAAATTATTAATACCGAAAACCTAAACTTCCTGTTTTCAAGTCCGAATGCAGATTTTGGAATCTAAATTTTAAGAACATCACACTATTTTCTACTGTTTGGCCTAGTATACTTTTATAATGTCATTATGAAATTACTATTAATGCAAAAAAGTTTTGTTTATAATGGTACTTAGATCAAGTTTCACATTAGTAAACTTTAATATTTTCTTTTCAGTATGTTAAAAACCTTGTTATATACCTTTAATATGCTGTTTAAGAAAAGTTTCTTCAAGATCTGAAATTATTTGCTATTATATTGATTTGGAATCCAAATAAATTTGTGCAAAGTGAAGGAAATAAGCCATCTTTTACTTTTTCTCAAAGCAATAAAATAAGGACTAGTACAAACTGAGGGTGCAGTAACTAATTGTAAATCTATGTGCAGCTCATCCATTCATTAACAGAATACTGCATTAAGAGCTAGATGGTGAGATCTGACAGAATTTTTTAATTGAGTTTGAAAAATGCCAATTACAAATGCCATTACTATTATTATTACGACTACTGCATAAAGAGCAACATACAGGAAATGAGATGATTCATTTACCTGTCTCTATGCCCTACTAAATTAGGATGGGCAAACTAGTTTGCAAACAATCCACATTGGCATTGATTCACTTTATACAGACTCAAAAATTATTTCTGAAGTTTAGAATTTAACCTAATAACGTTAAATAAATCTCCAGGTTGAGCTATGAAAAGCCAGTTAGGTCATATACAAATCAAGCAGTGCTTCGGAAGTCACTGCTGCAACTCTGCCCTTTGCATTCAAAAAGTTAAATCCGTCTTCAGCATTTTATAAAAAGACAAAATAGTTTCTCCTTAACTTGGATAACAAGAGAGTTGTTCTGATTAGAGCTTTCTGGAATGCGTCGGATGAAAAGAAGATTTTTATTAAAAAATATTAACTTGTGGTATCTGGAAAAATGTGCATCATAGGCCAAAGTTATGACAGATGATTGCCTGCCCGTAAACCCAGCTTCTCTGTATGCCAGGAAGGGTTCCCTCTGAGCCTCGGTGAGCCAGTGAGCATCAGCTTTCAGGTTCTCGCTTTGAATTATGCCTAGACCCAAAGACATGTCTACACTGTGGGTTAGGCGTGTTCCAAATCCAGCTTTGCCTGTCTTCTTACTATTTCTGGGCAAGGATGTCCAAGCTCTGCGGCTCGCTGGCAACGTTGCCTACAAACTTCTCAATTCCTAACAGCCCAGATGCTTATGCACATGAACTGGAAAGCTTAGACCTGAGCAGGGTCACCACCAGATCTTCCAGACTCAGTCCTTCATCAGCAAAAGCAGATGCTCTGAGCCTGAGGCACAGCCAAGCCAAGTTGCCTGCAGTTTTCATGGAAGTCTGTCAAGCTGTAGGGTAGTCTCAACTTCCAAACCACCAAGCAAGGACTTTGAGTTTCTGAGATGGATGCGAGGAATCTGTCCCAAGGTCACAGGCCTTGGGAACCAGGCAGGCCCTGTTAATAATGGTGACACTCACAAGAATGACAAAGTGCGGCTCTAGGAGGACACGTTCCTTCGAAAACACCACGTCTGCAACATGTTTCAAAAAACCTGAAATTTCTGGTGAATGGAAAGCCTCAGCCTGTGGCCAGGTCTAGTCCTTATGTGTGGCCTCCCACAAAGTACAGGCTCTTTTATGCCTGCTCTCAGCGTACTCCTCTGAAGACTTCTCTACAGCAATCCACAACCACAAACCCATTTCTCTGCACCACTGAACATGCTCTTCTCTCCCTTGGACAGGCCATGACCTTTCAGATCAGAACTCATGTTCCTCAGAAATAAGGACTTGGAGCTCATGGACAAGGACATGAACACAACTGCTCACTCCTATGTGCCTCTGTCTATGAAGAAGACAGACTTGGGGTATAGGCACAGACTATTACACTTGAGTTTGGAGATGCAAGAAAAACTGGCTTGTTATGGGGGAAATGCAAAGAAACAAGCTCATCCAGTGACCTCCTCTGCTACTGTGCACCATCCGGATCAGTATTTTTTTCCACACACACCTTCAAAGTTAAGTGAATAAACTGCTGTGCTGTACTGTTAAGGCTGTAACATGCCAATTATCAGAAGATAATCTACTATCCCTAAGATGCAGTTGATTAGCTTCCATTAAAGTGAGTGACACTGACAATCATATGAAGAAGTAGCTACAAGTCTACTAAGTATCTAGCTATGCACAGCAAATAAAAACACACCAAACTTTGTTGAATATGTTGGTAAGATACAGTAGTACTTTCTCTTTCTGCTCTGGATGAAATGAAACATAACCAGAAATCAGAAACAGATTTGGAAAATAACTAGCATTGTTACACTTTTCTACAAATCTGAAAAATCAGTCTTATACATGCAACTCACTAATAGTATTTCTTGTAACCAAAACAATCACATCTTTACATACAGCTACCTTAATGAAAGAAAACACTACTTTAAAATTTAAATAAATAATCTATTTTAATGCAAGTATAAAAAACAAATACTCTACTAAAGAATGGAAGAAAAAAAAATAAAGCCCATTTAAATAATTTCATTACATTCTAAGATGCCAAATCATCTGTGAGTGGTTTCTTTTTAGATGAAAAGAAATCAAAATACAGGACAGATGTTGGGCAAACCACATTTGAGGTCTATCACACACTGGCATTTTTCAAATTATTTTGGCTCATCTATTAAATAAGGTGTATTTTGCTTGATTTTGAAAAGGGAAACATCAGGAAATATTTAAAGGCCAATTGCTGCCAATTAACTTTGATCAGCAAAAGTTGCATTTGAATCTTTTAGATTCTTTTGCTTGTCTGGAATAACACACTATTCTAAAATCTAGCAAAACAACAACTTGATGATTAATGTGTGTTGGCAGCCCCACCACAAGCTTGCTTAACAGTTGGATTTTAAATAAACAGCTGTCTTCATTATGATGGGAAAGAAATCTGACTGTTTTCATGTTTTCATGTTATTAAAATATGATCAGAAATTGCTTTTTTCCCTTTTAAGATGAAACAGCCAGGCATTATGGTGACAGTCTCTTTCAGCAGTTCGGATAGTTTTAGAACAATCTCACAAGCGTCGCCAAACCATAGCCTACACTGGCTGAAAAAGCCCCTGGCACGCCAACACCAGCTCCTCACCGCAGGCTGCAGGGGAGAGGCAGAGAAATAGTGCCTTGAAAATCATACTTGCCATCAGGGAAGGCAGAGGATCCCCAGTAACAGGCCACTGAGACAGACAGCATAGACAACAGTAATGATTTCCTTCAGGTTTAAGGTAATACTTGCCCACAGTGGCATGTGAGAAATCTGTACCCAGTCATTAACTTTTTATAGAAGCTGAAGTTTAATATTTAATGGCCTGTGCAGACTACTGAATTCTAATGTTTATAGATGCTTCTGGTGTATCCACTTCTAAAACTTGTCTACTGTGTCAAAAATACTAAGACTTGTGAGGACAAAACCCTACCATTTAAAGTATCGTAACCGTTGAATGACAGTGCAGACATTGAGTGCAAATATTATTATATATTCTCATGACTAAATTATACAGGTCTTTTCTAAACATTTCCATATTAAAACTGTGAAACCAAAACCAATTGTCAAACCATCTAATAACATGTAAAAAGAGACAAATATTAAATCGCGTCTACGTGTTTTCAAGGAATGAACACTTACTTCTAAATCGTTAAAGAAAAGATGCGTGTCCGCCAAATTGAAAATCATCTCTTCCATTCGGAGTCCAAGAGACACAGAGGTGGGTGGATCCTTAAAGAAGAAATTAAGCAAGTGCACCATCAATATCATGCCAACCATACATACCAGAATTGAAACTTGAATTGCTTTTCAAGACAGATTATTTGACATAATAAATGCAACATCAACTTGTTCAGTATAACTTCAGTAACTTTCTAATCCTGAACTATAACACTTGCCAGTAACACTCAAAAATAGTATTTTAATTTGACTTATACCGCGATTCTGCAGCAGGACCTTGTGCATCCCTGGTATGGCCTCTCTGCCCTCTGTGCAGAAGGGCAAATCCATTTCACCTAAAACTTGTCCAGATTTTACAACTCTTTAAAAGTTTTACGATCAACTAGGGGCATGATAATGCTATTGTTACTCAAAATAAAATCTCACTAGTCATAAGTGAAATAATTTGGTGCTGGGAATACCTAGTGACTCTAAAGCAAATCACCGTTAATGTTTTATTTGCAAATGGCAATTATGTTTAAAACTACCCCTTGATTCTCCATCAGACCATGCTTTAATTATGCTTTCAGTTTGGCCCACCCATGCAGAGTGAACAAATCTATTGTTTGTTATTAATACATAACACACTTTAACTTCTCTACAGAAATTACCATAACAACTTATTCCTTACTGAGTTAATAAACTCAAAAAGCATGTTCAGCGTTGTGGTTACCAAATGTATTACAGATGTTTGTCTTGTTTTGATTTTTTTTTTTTTTGAGTTTTATATATTTTCAATCTGAAAAATCAAAAAGAAAGCCCAAGACATACATTTGATATAGAGTTTCTCATTTATAATGCCAAGTATATCCAAGCGCACAGAAGTACGAGTTTGAAAGAACATGTTATATTATCTCATGACACTCTCCATTAACAATGTTAGTTTGTTAGGAATTATATTTTAAATAGAACTGCAGAAGTGACAACCCATATTTTACTTAAAATAAGTTAAAATTCTAAACCTGATGACAACTCAAAGTCAAAAACCAAGAGGTGCAGTCCCTAGTTTCTTTTTCCACCTCTCAATCAAATTAATAGGTGTTTCAACATGATCTCTGAACTTTCAAACATTTTTCTGTAACTACTGGTTAAAAGGCAAAATATGTCAGTAGCAAAGAGTTGGAAAAGAATGGTGATTTGGCAGCTTGTTTACCTTCTTGAAAATGCCAAAACCTAAGTAAGGCTAACCAGAAAAAGAATTTTGGAAAGCAGCATTTAGAAACAAAACTCCATAGAGCATTCGATACATCTATTCTTGAACTCACATACGTTAAGAGTAAGTTTTTTAGCATATAAAAAAAAAAATAGCCCTTATAGATGGGAAAGAAAAATTGCATTATGCTATTCTGATGAACTTCGCCCTTAAAAATAAGCCTTCTATTTAAACTGGCATTGCCAAAAAAGAGAATATTTGGCTTCTTAATTCAAATGGAAAGACTTTAAAATATGAATAAAAGAATTATGTCTCTCTTTTAATATTCCTCTTTTTGTAGACACACATCGTCCTTTACTATTGAAGGCATGTGAGGTGGAAAGCAGGTGATACTTTCTCTCTAGCTAGGCCTGAGGCTACTTTTCCCTCTGACATTCCTGTTCATCTTTGTGCCCAGTTACCATTCCACCAGCCTTCATAGCTCATTAACCCTTTTTTAAAAACCAGACAAGGATTTCTGTTGTGTCTGAGCACTAACAGAAGTCGCCTCACGGAACTCTCCGCTCCAGTTATTAAAGTGAGTTAGATGGACTAAGTGTCTAAGATGCGAATGAAAATCACTAGCTACATCTTGATTATCAACTACTAACAGTGTAGAACTAATCCTATTCTGAGCTTCCATCCATAACTAGGAACATCATTTTGAAAAGTAGAATAAAGCAGCAGATAGAACATTTTTGGTTATGGTTATGAACCCATAAGGTTATTTTTAAACAAATAGGTGTGAATATATATTTTAAATTTCAATGTATGCACGACTTAAATTAAACATTTTTATTAAACTTTTTATCACTCTTCTGAGTCTGAAAAAATGGCATTTTGTAAATCTTTCTGTGCACCATTTCACTGCAAGGTATTTTTAAATGGCAGACAAAGCAGAATGGGGATTTCTCTAAAGTAATATTAAAATAATGTCATTTATTAGGCTAATTTAATTAGGAGAAAAACAAATAAGAAAATCATTGTCACATACTGAAAACGTCAGATTAAATACCATAAAAGCTAAGAGAAGAAATAAAACAGGTTGCTTTTCAAAGAAACTTTAATTCCTTGATTAAACACAATCTTTTTCTATAGAAAGTTCCACTTAGCATAAAAACTGCATTAAGCTGCAGGTCTGGATATCCACGTATTTAATAGTAGCAAAAGTCTTATCTGCATTAGGGTTTTAAATATTGGTGTAGTCACAATCTTGCAACTGCTCTAGTAAAAAGAGCAAGAGCCTCGGTTTAAGGCACTGCAGTAGATTAAACTCTGACATTAGACATTACAGCAGGGGCTGAAAACATTAAAAAAAGACAAGGCTAGAATAAAGGGTTTTTTAAAAAATAATCCCATAGCAAACCTTCTTTTGCAATTTTAAGCCACTAATTGCTAACTAATTATTGTGAGGTGTCACACAATGAGGAGGAAAGCTAACAATCTGTTCTTGTTGATTGGGATTTGCAGGTTCAGGTGGAGTGTCTTTTCAGTATGGTCAAAATCAGGTACAAATCTCTGAGGGAGGTACAGTTTAGCTAAAGAAAAGAAATACCAATGTCAAACTGCTTAAGCAGGCCTCTTGTTTTGAATACTGGTATTGGAGCCAAAACATTGTCTGTATGTCATTTCTAAATTCTACCCACTTGATTTCTTTGTTTTGTGGAGAAACAAGAAGCTGAAAAACAGGAAAGTTCACTTTGGGTACAAGGCTTATTTTCCACTTAAGCCTACAGGTCACAAATGAAGGGTTAAGTGAAACCAGGCTTTGTTTTTCTCAATCTCTAAAATATATTAAACCACATTAAAATAGCTTATAATTTAAAGGAAAATTCCTCTAAAGCCTCTGAATACAAATGTTTTTGCGAAGAACAGAAATGTACATAAAGATCACAGTATTCTAGTGCCAATACTGAGATGTATTTCCACCTGCTTCAAGATACTAAAGGCAGACTCCAACTTTTTCCAAATTCCATTCATCTGGCTCAAAACCTAAGTTTTGAGGTGCCAGAAGCCCTAATGTCAATTAAAGTAACTGATAACTTGCTATTTGATCAATACATATCTCTCTGTACATATTAAAAAAAAAAATTCAAAAGCAAATTAAAATGTTTTAATTTGTTTTGTTTCTTTTTCTTCTCTTCTGGAAGTAAAAATCATATTCCTATACTAGTTTCATACATTTCCATCAAATTCACAAAATTATAATAATCCTTAAATAAAAATATAGCAGTTTATACCATGACTGCACAAACTGAAAAACAAGGGTATTATTTTGTTCCAACAAAGCTGAAGGACAAAAGCAGGGAGAAAGCAGAGCACAACAGCAGCCGAAGGAGAGCAGGTGATAAAAACAGATGAGAAAGTAAGGATATACAGAAAAGGCTGGCACAAACGAGAAGTTATGAGGAACAAGGTAGGGAATAAGGAAAAGAAAATCAATCCCTTCAGCATCAGAGCTGCTCATCATTCATAGTCAGTCACCATGAAACTCACTCAGGCATTATGAAAAGAGCTAAATGCCAAGTTGCCAAATCCCCTATTTAGTTAGGATATTTGTTTTTTGTTTGAAGATCCACCTTTTGTATTTTTAATGATTATATGAGCAACTTAGATTTAAATTTTTAAAAGGGCATTTCTAGCCCTCAACACAGAGCAGAAACATATGAGAACGTAATGTTAGATCACTCAAAAAGCAGAATACAGGTGAAAAGGACAAAAATTCCCCTCAACAATTTATTTTCTTTCAGACTGACTTATGATCTGGATTTCTGATTTTAAAGACCAGAAAACATTAGGAAATATTCTTTAAAAAATGTGTACCTCCTGTTACTGCAAATAAATTCTACATTTCTCATATGACAGATACATGTTTTAGCACAAACATTTGACACTATCTTCCTCTAACGTCTTTGGAAATTGCTAACTGTTGTCTGGAGCTGTCAATAAGCCAAGAGAAACTGATACGAATGAAACTTTAAGAAAACAAAGCAAGAATGGCACACTTTCATAACTGCATCTGAGAGCCAAGGACATGCATATTGCTACCACTCACCAAAAAGATCTAATATTTGTCCACAGCATAAGCATTAATCACAGAAACACAGAATGTTGTGAGTTGGAAGGGACCCACAAGGATCAGCAAGCCCAACATCCATCCAGTGGCATCGAGTCCAATGCCATCATCTCTCTTAACATCAACAGTCACAGTTCATGTTTAGTAGTGCAGAGGTATTCTGCCACATGCCATGCAGCCAGAGCCAGCCGGGCGAAAGCTACATCTCAAGTAAACAGTGACAATACTGATGGAGCTGCAATCAGGAGTCACCCATCTCCCTGCAGCACATGCATTTATAGCTCTTCACAGCTGAATACTAGCCAATTTCTTCAGCCTCAAGCATCCAGCAAGAAAGGTGTTTACGCTTAAGCCCCAATTAAGGAAACCACTATAGAGAACTAGTAACAAATGGAAAAAATATGCTTGCACAAGTACTTCTATGGCAATGACTAATTAGGCTTTTTCAGCCCTGCTCTGCTGCCAAAAAGCAAGTGGTGAGATTCTGTTGGCATGGAGGTTTTTTTGTGAGCGCTGGGATTTGTTCTCCTCATTCTGAGCTGAACTAAACTGTCACAGACTTGGTGATTTTGGGGTGCCATGCAAAAGCTGTTTTGGGAGTGAGTTTGTCATATCTTTGTCACAGAAAGGCTGAGAAATGGCAAATAACATTTTGTAAATATGTAATACCCTATAATGCTACTGTCTATATGTACATATATAGACAGCCCTGGTGAGCAGCCCTGCAGAGAGGGACCTGGGGGTTCTGGTCAATGGCAAG